>NC_060277.1:51207495-51390949 GCF_021613505.1 Equus quagga
TCACACCTAGGGCAGGATATGTCTGAAGAAGCAAGGAGTTCAGAAGGTACGACAGAACTGTTGTAGATAGTACAGTGTTCTTTAAGGCAGGCATTAGAAAAAACATTTTTGAAGTCAGAGACCTGGGAATTGATAGAAAGGGATGCATAGACAGGGAAATGTCTTTTAAATGGGAGCTGATTTCACACCGAGTCTGAAAAACAATCATAACACACGATATGTTTTCCACATTGGCAGGCTTCCAACTGCCATCAGTAAACCCCATGCCATTTGGAGAAACATCTAGCAAGAGTTATAGATCATGGCCTACCTTCCTGCTATTTTTCAAAAGGTAAGCTAGGGAATAAGAAAGACCTCCAGAAAATTGGAGAATTGAGCATTACCCACAGGTATGGTATGTTACAAAACACAGCCAGAGAAGTCAGATGGAGTGCAGGGAGGGTAATAGATAGCTCTGAGACATCTAGCACAAATTGGCCAGATGACCCTCAGCAGCTCTGCATCAGTCTTGCCCCTTGTAAGAGAAGTAAATAGGGCCAGATAATGGACAGGCACACTTTAAGTTCTGACACACTATGATTCTAGCTTCAATCTTGTTGATTTCTGGAATCTTTGGCAAAATCGTGGGCAGCATACAAAACAAAGAAAACAATTTCTAAGTTCATTTATGTGGAATCTCCACAGCACCAATATTTTAGCCCAGAACATAATATATATTCAGATGAATTTTGCTTCTTCACAGTGGGTAAATGGATTCTTCATTTGACTCTTGTCTATATGTGCCTGACTTCATTTAGGAATTATATTTTATTTCCTTCAGTAGCATTGTATATTCTTGTAGACTATTTACTTCCAGCCATGTCTAAGAAGGAGGTGGGTTTTGTTGTAAAATGCTGCACATTCCTAATTGCCTTGAATCAAAGTTTCATTTACATTCTAGGAACACAGGAGGGAAGAAAAGTACATCCTCACAACTAGAAAGTGGGAGGAAAGAGGGAAGGTTATCAACACAAGCCAAGGAAAAATAACACTGCAGCAGTGTGAGCTGAGCGCCTGCTCAAGGAGGCATGGGACAGACAGAAGAGGAAATCGAGGCACACTCAGGGCAGATCACCAAGCCCAAGAGGCATAGTGAGCTCAGAAAAGCAGAATTATGAGACTCTACTTGATATAGAAGGCATTTTAGAGGCTTTCTAGATACCTATTCAAGCATGCTTACTCATATTCAATCGTGCTGATATGCACTTGCAGGTAGAGAATCTTTATATCTTATTTCTTTCACCCTCAAAATGAAAGGTTAGTGGAATGTAGATCTGCAAGTAATGAGATCTCAACTTAGTCACGCAAGACAAATGCAGCATAAACTCCTGACTACTTGTCATTGCATGTGCTACAATGGACAGACTTGCAGCAAGCCTAAATGAAACACCATTTCCCTTGGAATAGTAATAGATTTTCTGCTATGGTTAACATTCATCGAATACAAACAGTTTTTAAGGCTTCAAGAATTAATAAAATTGAATTTAGTAGCAACACATATTACAGTTTCCAATAAAGAATAGATGTGTTCTATTTTGTGCAAACCCAATATCAAAAATTCTTATGTACAGTGAACAAGTGAAGGCATTTTTCACTTTCCATAAGGATTTTTCCAAGGGACCAAGCTAGGTGAGGCCTCAGCAGATAGAGGGCTGGGGGCTTGTTCTACT
The DNA here is from genome assembly GCF_021613505.1 of Equus quagga. Lineage (NCBI taxonomy): Eukaryota > Metazoa > Chordata > Mammalia > Perissodactyla > Equidae > Equus > Equus quagga. The sequence goes on from NC_060277.1 coordinate 51,209,205, forward strand.
TGCAGGGCTAAAGGAAGATCATATCGTCCCTCTCTGAGGGGTCTTTAGTGACAGAAAGTGCTGGGATGAAGCTGAGCCACACATACCGTCCATGCAAAACTGCAGAACAGCAGCAGAGAGAACCAGACAGAGCCAGGACTGGCCAGGGAACAGTGTTTACCACTGTCAGGTGTCTCATTACAGAAGAGCTTCCTGCTTCCCTATTTCTACTCCCAGATCCCACGTGGGAGAATGAGGCCTCGGGAAGGGGAGGATGATGCCAGAAGCCACATACCCAAACATTACCAGGTGTTGGATTGTGAAGAGTGGGTAAAGAACGACCATGCTGCTATAGAAGCCCTTCCTACCCAAGACCCCCAAGTTTAAGATGAAAGATAGAGATGCCAGCTCTTGCAGTCACACCTCTGCCGCCATCCTCAACAATGTCAGGTTCTGCTTAAGATGACAAGATATTTCAATTATTGTTTAGAGCCAACTAGGGAGGGAGGAAGGTAAGAGGTCTATCTCTCAGAAAAAGAGAACTTGAAAGATTGAGAGTAACGGATCAGGGGACAAAGTTTTAGGGAAAAAGTAGTGAGGTGGATATCATAGTGCAACAGAGCATTGGGGTTAAGAATGGGAACTCTGAAGTTAAACTGCTTGGCTTTGAATCCCCCACTATTAACTGTTGGAATTGGGCTTCTGTGTGACACCTCTGCTCCTGAAGCTCACTCATCTCATAAAATGGGGCTACTGTATTAGCTTCCACATAAAGTTATTGTGAGGATTTACTGTATTAACATATGTAAAGCATTTAAAATAGCACCAGCCTATAATTACTTCATAAATGCTAACTTTTATCATTACACATGAAAAGGAAAAAAAAATAACATCCCAAGAAAGGTAAGATAGTGAAAGAGTCATCTCAAATCCTGGAGTGAGACCGGGAGACAGTCTATTCACAAAAATACAGGAGAAAATGAGATGGGAGTGGGGACAGGAGGGGCAGGCTTTCTGTTTCTCGGCAGGATGAATTAGAAGCACAAACTGCTTCTGTATCTTGGGCCAAACTGCATTGTCTCCTATGCATCAGTGAACAGAAGTAGAACAGAACACCAGATTGAATATCATAAGGTCTAAAGAACTTAGGTTGTGATATTTCAATCTTTTGGCACCTTGGGGGGCCGTTTTCTTTTGGGGAGGGGATTGAATATTGTTATTGAAGGTACCAGATCCTGCAGCATTCACTTTGAATAATGAGACGTGTCAACGCAAATAATTCATAACCAATCTATAAATCAAAATTGAGGTGAGTTTATTATGAGCCGCATGTGAGGACCATATAGCCCTGGGCCTTCCTTCCTCAAGGAAGGAGGGGCACCAAAGAAGTGGGGTATACAGAGTGGTTATATACTCTCTTGGAACAAAGAGCATACATTACATATGATAGGAATGTCCCTTCTACAACAGTCACGAGATTTTCTAGCCAGCACAGCACAGCTATTCACACAGCAGGAAAAAGCTACTGAGGGTGAGATGGGGAATGAAGGAGGGAGAAGATAGTAAGCATCCTCCTCATTATTCCCAGAAGTTCTCATCCCCACACAGGGCACATTAAATGGCACAGATCCTCTTAACTCCACCCCAGCATAGGGGGTGGGCAGAGGGTAATGGGCACAGAGGGAAGTGAGGGGAGGAGAGCAAGACCCACAAAAGAAAGTGAGGAGGAGGTGGACAGTACCTAAAGATGAACGTAGCGATCTGTCTCCTCTTGCTGTTCTTCCAGGAAGTCTTCACGCACACTCAGTCTGATTTCTTCATAGAAATATTTGAAAGAATTCTGAGGAAATCATCATAGATATGCACGGAGCTGCATAACAAGTTTGCTTCACTTCCAGATTGTATGAATGGCTCAAAATAGGCAACAAACTATGTGCCTAACATTCGGAGTTGACGAAATAAGTTATGGTTTATCTATATGAGGATATTAGGCAAATATTAACATGTATGTTGTGAATATGTTTGGCAACATGAAAAATATTTACAAAGAGCAGTATATTCAATTTGATCCCATTTTAGTGTGTGTGTGTGTGTGTGTGTGTATACACATACCGCATAGAGAGCTCCAGTTTCCACTCTGACACATAAAGAACTTGGAAGTTATCACTTCCATCCTCACAAGAAAAAGCTGAGCAAACTGAAAATAAGTAACTCTTCTTAGATCCATCAGAGAATTGAGGTCACAGAGCAAACCGCTGCTCCAAACACTGGAGAGAAAGGCGGATACCAAGAATGACATCTTCCTGGGAGCAGAAAGCAGTCATTGGAGCCAGTACTGGTAGGAACATTTAAACTGTAGTTGACAAAGTGCCAGAGGCTCAGTGTGGACAGCTTGAGAGTTGAGAACTCTAGAGGCCCAGTCTTAGGGGGCACCCACGCTTTTGTGAGTTTTACCTCCAAGAGTCTTACCAGGTTCTCATAGTGCAGATCAGAAAAATCCACTCATGCTTCCAGCAGTGGGAGAGGAAAAGCAGCCATTTTGAAATATGTCCAGAGAGCCAGTCTTCTCTTTGACAATGGCCTGCACTCAAGGGAAGCTATTTTATGAGAGCCTAACAAACATAGATTTCACCAGAGCCTATCTGATCTAGGAGAAGGGAAATGCCCAACTCCAGCCCTCCTTTGCCTCTTACATGAAGCAAGAGAAATAGTCAGTCCTCTCTAACCTTATTTTCTCTCATAAGGGAAGACAGAAAGCTGAGATGCACTTGTGAAGGTGACAGCCCAGGGCCATGGGCTTCCTGAAAGACTCAGATCTAATCATAAGGTTATAGGAGAGACCCCCTTCCTCCATACCTTACTACCGTATCAACAGGTATTAGAACAGTGGATTACAGCTGAAATAACTGCAAGACCAAACCCTCTTTTAAGAAGGAGTCTCTAAGGAAACCAAGAGACAACTGGAGAGGAAAACATGGGCACCATATCCAGTTATTGGAAAAGTTTTGGGAGGATTTACCATTAGCTTTCCCTGGGTAATGAGAGTAAATAATCTCTGTTGTTTCTGAAATTCTCCCAATAGAATCTCATTTTGGGGGGTTGCTAAGTGTCCAGTAAAAGGTAATATCCTCAGAAGAAGTAACACCTACTGACTTAATAGGAATCGTTTTACCAAAAGCCAAAGAAATGGGCAGGCAGATAAAATGTGTTTACGTCGGAAATGGGATTTTCAGTTTGGATAGAAGGGCAGATAACTAAGGCAGTGCTAGGCCTTACTAGGTACTGGACTGAGGGCAGTCAGTGTGGAGTGGAAGGTGCCTGGGGGACCAAGACAAAGAGAATGGAGCCACACATATAAAATAAGGTGCTGAAAACAGAGGATAATATGGACCTTACTTACTCTGTATGGAGATAAATATTCTATTTACAGGTCTGACAGAAATGAACCATGTCACATGGAGTAATCTCTCATCAGCCCTTGTCTACAGGACTAGCATCTGGATAATAATGGACATGAACTACATGCTGTCTAAGGTGCTTTCTGCTCTTAGATCCTAGGATACTAGCACTAATTCACAGTGAAGTAGATCACTGACTGTGGGTTTTTCTATTGCTGTTGTAAGAAATTAGGATGTGGACAGTTTTGAAGATTATTCTGCCCACAATCTGCACTCTGGATCTGTCACATATATACAATACATTCACCCCATCCCAAGGACCCAAAAGGTCTCATCCCATTCAGCACCAACTCAAAGTCCAAAATATCATCTCAGTCTCATCAGCTGAAAAATCCCAAATCTCACTACCTAAATCATCTAAGTCAGTTATGGGTGAGGCTCCGTGTATAATCCATCCTAGGATGCAATTTCTTTCCATCTGTAGCCCTATGAAACTAGAAAACCACTTACCTGCTCCCAAAGTACAGTGATGGGGCAGGCATAGAATAACAGTTATAGACATTATGGTTTAAAGGAGAGAAAATGGAAGGAAAAAAAGAAGAGTCACCAGTCCCAAGCAATTTCGTTCTTCTTCTTTTTTTTTTAAACACTGGCACCTGAGCTAACATCTGTGGCCAATCTTCTTCCTTCTTCTTTTTCTTCTTCTCCCCAAAGTCCCCCGGTTCATAGCTGTATATTCTGGTTGTGCTATAGGGGCACTGCCTCAGCATGGCTTGATGAGTGGTGGCATGTCCACACCCAGGATCCAAACCCGCGAAACTATGGACCAGCGAAGCAGAGCATGTAAACTTAACCACCCAGCCACAGGGCTGCACCCCCTGCCAAGCAATTTCTAAATGCAGCTAAACTTCCCTAGGTTTCAAGGCCTAGGAGCAACAGTCTCTGGTTCCTGGCTCCACCTCCTGGGCCCATGCCTTCACCCCTTGGGTCATCCTTCCTTTTCCATGAAGGATAGTATGTGTTTACAGCTGATCCAGTTAATCAGCCTATTTCCTGCCCGTGGAATTTTGAGGGTGCAACAGCTTTGTTTCACTTAATACTACCTCTGTCATTTTCATTCCAAGCTGACAGTGTTTTTGCTGATATAAAATTCTCAAGCACCTTGTGTTTTTTCCATGTCTATCGCCAGGATTCACTCCATTAGGTAAGAGATCTGTCCACGAATCATTTCTAGTTTATCCCATCTCTAATTTTGGCTTTTGCTGAGAGGGCTGAGGTATAATGTCCTTAAAAATAACTAGGTGTTCTTTGGTTTGATTGAGAGGATCTATGAGTTGCACCCTTGAACTCTTCAAAAAGCCTTTTATGGGAATGAGTACACTGTCTTTTCTAAGGCTGTCATAACAAATTACTACAAATTTAGGAGCTTAGAAGAGCCAAATTTATTCTTACAGTTCTGTAGGTCAGAAATCTGTTGCAAGTTTCACTGAAATAAAATTAAGGAGTCCACAGGTGGCGTTTCTTTCTGGGAGCTTTAGGAAAAAATATGTTTTGCTGGTCACTCAGGTTGTTGGCAGAATTCAGTTCCTTGCAGTTGTAGGACCAAGGTCACCATTTTCTTGTTGTCTGTAAACTGAGAGTTATTCCCAGCTCCTAGAGTTCACATATGCCTTAGCTAATTGCCCCTGTATTAGATTGCTAGGGCCACCATAACAGAACACCACAGACTGGATGGCGTAAACAACAGCACTTTTATTTTCTCATAGTTCTGGAGGCTAGAAGTCTGAGAACAAAGTTTTGGCAGGATTCATTTCCTCTGAGCCTCTCTCTTTGGCTTGCAGATGGCGTCTTCTATCGGCATCTTCACGTGGTCTTCCCTCTGGGTGTGCCTATGTCCTAATCTCTTTTTTATAGGGCCACCAGTCACATTGGATTAGGGCCCACCCTAATGACCAAATTTTGTTTACTTCTTGAAAGACTCCATCTCTAAATACAGCCAAATTCTGAGGTACTGGGCCTTAGGACTTCAATATATGAATTTTGGGGGACACAATTCAGCCCATAACAGCCCCTTTCCTCCATATTCAAAGATAACATAGCTGAGTTGAGTCCTTCTCATGTTGCATCTTTTCATCCCACTCTTCTTCTTTTAAGAGCTCATATGATTATATTGGGCCCATCTGAATAATCTAAAATAATGTGGATTTTTTTTAGGAAGATTAGCCCTGAGCTAACATCTGTGCTCATCTTCATCTACTTTATATGTGGGAAACCACCACAGCGTGGCTTGATAAGTGGTGCATAGGTCCACGTCCAGGATCCAAACCAGCAAACCCTGGGCCACTCAAGCAAAGCACATGAACTTAACCACTATACCACCTGGGCAGCCCTAAAATAATCTATTTTAAGGTAAACTGATTAGCAACTTTAATGCTACCTACAATCTTAATTCCCTTTTTCCATGTAATATAATGTATTCACAGGTTCTGGGATTAGGGCATGTACAGATTTGGGGGGCCATAATTCTGCTTACCACACTAACCAAGTGCAGAATCTACGCTACTTTTCAACACATACTCATTCTTTCATCTAAGGCCACTTGGAGCGAAACCCCTGGGGGAAATTATTTTCCCCTTCTTCCTATTGCTCCTCTTTCCACTGAGAAGAAGACTCCTGCGCCCTCCCTATGCCGGGGAGTGTGAGTAGGTATACTTCTGCCTCCTTCTCCACAGCGGGATACATCCGTCCTCACTGAAGCAGAGCACACCACTCTGACTTGTTTGAATCCAGGACATCATTTGGCCAGGTTAGCAGAGGCTGGAGTTACTGTGTTGAGAGCAGAATCCAGGCTTCACACTTCTTCTTTCCCTTAGTGTCTTATGGATCAGTAGGGATGCCAGGAACGTTTCCTCTCCCAGAGGCATCTCTTCTCCAACCTTCCCATTTTTCCTTTGGCTCTCTGCATGCAGCCTGACTGGTGCGCTTGTCCTCCTCCATGATGAATGAGTGGATAAGTCAGGTTAGACTTGCCCTCCACAGCACTCAGTCTTCTCTTCAGTACAAGAGGAGAAAGAGCTGCACTTTCTCCTCAGGTTGAGTCACTTTCTCCAATCTAGTTTTTATACAGAGTCCTGCTTTAAGATTATTAATTTTGCAAGTGCCCATAATCTCAAAGAGGGACTCTGGATAAAGAGTATTTGCAAAATCATTTTCACCCATATTTTCTTTCAGATTAAGCATATAATTCTCCTGTGATATCTGTCAGTCAGCCTTTAGAGAAGAGGAAGAATGCCGCATGAAGCTCCAATAAGTCCACCCACTTCACTCAAGTGATGCTGCTGTGTGAACCCAGAGATTTATTTGAAGTATTCTAGGGTTTTCTAGAGGATTGTTTGATAAGGAGGCTTATATAAAGGATCCCTATCTGCCGCTACTTTATCCATAAAAACTCAATTTTTATCGGTTTGAGTTTCATACAAGCTTTTAGTTGAACAAGATTACCTACTGCTAAAAGCACTTGTTAATTCATCACACTGACGTTATTAACGTATTGTGATATCAATCCACATTGGTATGTATTATATGGCAGTCAACTTTTGCTACTTGTTTGCAAGAGCTGTAAAGAAAATCATATTCAATCTGAAATAAAAGAGTTTTAAAAAAGGTCAAAACTTGATAATATATCAAAATCATAGTTTGGTAGACATATCTTGCTCTTGTAGCTCATCATCTAGTCTTCTCTCTTCTGCTAACAGTACTCTGATTTTGCTCTGCACAATCATCCTTGTCCCAACTTTAAGTCATCTGCTTTAGGTAAAGTTTTGCATCTACTCCTCGGGTGAGTATGGGACTCAAGTGTGTCCAACCTGAGCATCCAATTCTTTACCACAGTTATTGGTGTTAACAATGAGTATGTTATGCAATCAAACACAATGATATTCATTGAGACTTTTTTCAGAAATGTTGGAGGAGTGGTACTCTATCTTTCCTACTGTCTTGAATCTGGAAGGATGGAAGCCTGAAGCTCCTTGAAACCATCTTGCCACCATGTGGAATCTGAGAATGAATCCACATGAAAGAGAGAGAGGCTAGAGGACAGTTATGACAACATTTCCTATGAACCCCTGAAACCAGCCTTGCCTATAGTTAACCTACCCCTTGAACTGTTCAATCAGGTAAGCCAATGAAGTTCCTTTGTGGTTATTAAGCCTGAGTAAAGTTTTCTGTGTTTTGATTAGCTATCAAGTTTATATGTTTTATAATAACAACTTACAGCCACCTCTGAAGATTTCTTAGTGATTTCCTGAAATAAAAATGTAACTTTCATTGTCACTTATCCAGATAATTGTTGCAGTAGAAGATGTCAAATGTATAGTTTAAGAAATGATGTGTAAGTATACTAGATTATTAAATATGTGAATTTTTTTCTTAAGTATAAAGCCTAAACTATAGTAGAGTCTCATACTCTCTGAGCAACTCATATAGAGCTCCCAATAGAGTTGGTCCTATGAATATTCTGGTCATGAAATGAGAACCACAGAAATATCCTTATCTCAACGTAGTATCTCCACGGGTTTGTTTTGCTTCTTGAAATACAAATAAATAGCACAACATATTAGAATCAAGCTGGAAGGGACCTCAAAGACTATATAACATCTCATTTGATAATTAAGGAAATTAAGAATCAAAGAACTAAATAATTTGTGTCCAGTCACCCTGGTTGTTAATGACAGAATGGAACTCAGTCTCCAGATTCCTGCTCTGGGATGTGTCTCTTGTCCTAAGCCCCTGATGATGCAAGCATCACCATTATTTGCTTACCACTTAAATTTTTCACATCAGAGAAGAAATAATAAATTAGATTAGAATCAAGTTAATACCTTTTATTCATTTCTGTGTTAGAAAATGAGTCTTTTTTTGGACAAAGCTAGCTGTCCATGAAGTTAGCCATACACAGCACAGCCACAAATGATCTAAACGTCTTTTCATTCAAGTCAGTTCATTTAGTACCAGAGGTCTATATAATCAACCTGAAATGTGTAGTGTTATATGCTGTGGTGAATATCAGAGGAGTATGCCATTTATACCATGTGTAACAAACTACTACAAAACTTAATGGCATAAATAAGGCAACAACAATTTTATCGTGTCTAGTGATTTTTGTGTATCAGGAATTCAGTGCAATTCTGCTGCACATGTTATGGATTTGGTCACTTAACGGTTTTCACTGGCTACTAGAAAGGTCTGAAGAGTCCAAAATCTCTTCCCTCACATGTCTGCTTTGTGCCTTGGGGAGGATGGATGAAAGGTGGGGCTCAACTAAGTCCTCTGTCTCCATACAACATCTCTCTTTAGCTGTTGTTATGGGTTTTGTGTTATGGACTTGATGGCCCCCTAAATTAGTATGTTGAAGTCCTAATTAACCCCCAGTACCTCAGAATGTAACCTTATTTGGAGACAGGATCTTTACAGAGGTGATCAAATTAAAATGAGGTCATTAGGAAGGGCCCTAATCCGGTATGACTGGTGTCCTTATAAGAAGGGTAAATTTAGACACAGGCATGCATACAGGGAAGACAATGTGAAGAGACATCGGGAGAAGATGGCCATCTACAAGCCAAGGAGAGAGCCCTGGAACAGACTCTCCCTCACAGTCCTCAGAAGGACCCAACCCTGCCAAACACCTGATTTTGGACTTCTAGCCTAGAGAACTGTGAGACAATAAATTTCTGTTTCTTAGGCTGCTCAGTTTGTGGTACTTTGTTACAGCAGCCTTGGTAAACTAATATAGTTGGGTAGTTGTACTTCTTATAAATTAGCTCTGCTTGGTGTTACTTCTGCATACTTTCTTGGCCAAAGCAATCACAGCACAGCTGAGGTGAAATGACAGGAGAAATAGACCCCATCTTTCGATGGGAGGAATGTCAGGGAATTTTCAGCTCTTTTTAATCTGCCACAATGAGAGAAACGGAGTCATGACTTTAGGGAACTTATGCCAATAAGAGCATCTGTTCGTACTTTGGTAAGAAGTTGTAAATTTTGTATATTCTTAGTAACCTTATAATGTTTCAATCTCAGTAAATGCATGTGTTCTCATGAATGATTGGGATTGAGATAAAGCAAACCTGGAGACTGGATTACACTATTAGTCACATCCTTACAGGCAGTTCTTTCAGTGAAGGGCCAGGTGTGGGGCCTGGGTAGCATTGAACCCTAGCTGGAAGGATCTATAAAACCTGCTTCTAGTTCCAAGCCAGCTTCTAATAAGCTGAGATACCTTGGGCAAATCAATTTACCTTTTTGCACTTCACTTTCTTCGTTAGAAAAAAAGAGAACAAGGCCATCTTGAAGGCCTCTTCCAGTTATGAAATTGTATAACTAGATTAATTTTTTGGCTGCGTAATAAGGATATATTTATTAGTGAGAAATCAAAATTCTCACAAATGGATTTCACTGAATATTAAAAAAGTGTTTGCATCTACTATTCCTCCAACCTGCTCCCTCTTTGAGGAGTTGTAAAAATGAAACTTGTTCATTGTTAGTATTTATGGTCTACTTTTTCTGCTCAATTATGCCTAAACACTAAATATCCTTCAAATATTCCAGTTATGAGCTTCCTTAGTGAGGCTTGAAAACAGAAGGCTAATTTGGGCAAACTGTGCTAGTAACTTTGACCACAAACTACTTGTCCACTGAACTCCCAACAAAGAGCACACATTAACTCCACAGCTCATGTGTAGTGAAGGTCACCCCGAAACTGCCCTTGCTAAGAACTGGGACTGACAGATAAAAAATCCTGTGAGTAGTGAACTCTGCCCAGAGTATCCCATCACAGAGACAGAATGCTTTTGGAGCACCCACATACCTTGTACTTTGTGCTGCAGATGATATTTTAATCTTCCACTTACAAAGAGTCATCATTAAGCTCAGAGGTCAGATGCGCTAAATAAAACAGGTATTAATTTAATGGGAGCTAGTGTTTGAAATACTTTACTAGTTTAGTAAATTCTATGAGCCCTGTAAGAGACTGTAACAGGTCCAATGTAATGACCTCTTTAAACCACCAAAAGCTCATTTACGCACTCCTTGTAACTGATCCTTTAGTTCAAGACTTCTTTGAACAAATCCATTCTTTGTACTAAGCTTCAGAGCATACACTCTATCAAAGCAGTTTAAAAAGTCTGACATTTTTGAAGAAAATCAAATGCAGAAATCTCTTTGCTGACCCCACAGTCAATATTCGGCTTGAAAATGGCAGAAGGCTTATCAATATTCTGCTTCTTTCAGGAGATTAAGAAATAGAACTGTTAATCCTTATTTTACCCAGGTGCCTAGATTCCATCTGTGGATTTCCTGATGACAGAAGAACAGTTCCATAAAAACAGCAAGATGATTCTCAATCCTAATTTCACTTCTCCTCCTCTATAGCTCTCTAATCAACATGTCTGAAGTTGCCTTTCTTCTTCATATCATTGGCATTAAGTATTTTCTGGGTAGAGCTTAAAGGTTGATAACTGCTCAGCAGGTAAGGGCCTTCTTTTACACATACAAGTCCTTTCCATAAGAGTCTACCCCATAATATTCTGCTCTAACCCTATACCACCATCTCTGCACAATGTTCGTTGAAGATAGTCTAAAGATACTCTAAAATAGTTGATGATAATTGGCCATGGTTGTACTCTTTTATGTCCAATTTGTTCTAGTCCATTTTCAATTACATTTAGCTCCTGAATTTATTCCTGGCTGCTCCTATCCCCAGGACTTCACTTTTGATCTTGCTTTCCCTGCGTTTGACACGGTGTAATTCTTACTTTGGGTACAGCATTATATTACTGGGAATTTTTTTCTCAAGGCAACCTTTTATAGGACAACTTATTCCAGCTTTAGTCCTTTGGGTCCAAAGTCTTAGTCATAGTTCCTTTGGCTAGCAAATTATATCTTCCTAGTGTGTTAAGGAGAGGGATTTAGCAACGGTTTTGCATAGAAGAATATTCCCTTATGTGCTGTATGTTTTCTGGGTGCCCACACTCCCAGTCTTTTCATACCTAATCTTCACTTCTTCTATCACTTCTTCTGCATTGACACGACCACATGATGAGAGTCTTATTGGAGCCCAGGCTTTATCACTGGGCTTGGGGAATCAGAGCAAAGATCGCTTCTTACCTTGATATCTAGTACATTATTGTAGTAGATGCTGTTGGCTGCTGATAGTTCAGCATGATTTCCTCTCTGGGAATTTTCCTCTGGCTGGACGAAGCTGCCTTGTCAAGATTATGCTTCTGCCACAGGAATCCAGACTCTGAAGACTGGTTGATTTTGGAATACAAGGTCTAGCCCGCTTGCCTCAAATAGAAACAACTCTAAAGGGCCATCCAGGCTTCAAATCACGCCTTAGTCTATTTTTTTTATTGCAGTAACATTGGTTTATAACATTATATAACTTTCAGGTGTGCATCATAATATGTTTCGAATTCTGTGTAGATTACATCATGTTCACCACTCAAAGACTAATTACAATCTATAACCACACATGTGTGCCTAATCACCCATTTTGCCCTCCTCCCTCCCGCCTTCCCCTCTGGTAACCGCCAATCCAATCTCTGTTTCTTTGAGTTTGTTTGTTGTTTTTATCTTCTACTTATGAGTGAGATCATATGGTATTTCACTTTCTCCCTCTGGCTTATTTCACTTAGCATAATACCCTCAAGGTCTATCCATGTTGTCACAAATGGCCAGATTTCATCATTTCTTATGGTGGAATACTATTCCATTGTGTATATGTAGCATATCTTCTTTACACATTCATCCCTTGATGGGCACCTACGTTGCTTACAAGTCTTGGCTATTGTGAATAAGGCTGCAATGAACATAGGGGTGCATGTATCTTGATGCATTTGTGTTTTCAAGTTCTTTGGATAAATACCCAGCAGTGGAATAGCTGGATCATATGGTAGACTTATTCTTAATTTTCTGAGGAAACTTAATACTGTTTTCCATAGTGGCTGCACCAGTTTGCACTCCCACCAACAGTGTACAAGGGTTCCCTTCTCTCCACATCCTCTCCTACACTTATTAATTATAGCCATTCTGACCAGAGGGAGGTGATACCTGTTTTTAGTTTTGATTTGCATTTCCCTGATAATTAATGATGTTGAATATATTTGCATGTGCCTGTTGGCCATACATATATTTTCTTAGGAGAAATCTCTGTTCAGATATTTCCCCATTTTTTAAATTGAGTTGTTGGGTTTTTTGTTGTTGTTGCTGACGTGTATGAGTTCTACGTATATTTTGGATATTAACCCCTTATTATATATATGGTTTGAAAACCTCTTCTCCCAATTGTTAAGTTGTCTTTTCGTTTTATTGATGGTTTCCTTTGCTGTGCAGAAGCTTTTTAGTTTCATGTAGTCTCATTTGTTCATTTTTTCTTTTGTTTCCCTTTCCCGGTCAGACATGGTACTTGAAAATATGCTGCTAAGACCGATGTCAAAGAGCATACTGCCCATGTTTTCTTCTAGAAGTTTCATGGTTTCAGGTTTTACATTCAAGTCTTTAATCCACTTTGAGTTGATTTTTGTGCATGGTGTAAGGTAATGGTCAACTTTCATTCTTTTGCATGTGGGTGTCCAGTTTTCCCAACGCCATTTATTGAAGAGACTCTCCTTTCTCCATAAATGCTCTTGGCTCCCTTGTTGAAAATTTGCTGTCCATATATGTGTAGGTATGCTTCTGGGCTCTCGATTCTGTTCCATTGATCTGTGTGTCTGTTTTTGTGCCAGTACCATGCTGTTTTGGTTACTATAGCTTTGTAGTGTATTTTGAAATCAGGGAGTGTGATACCTCCAGCTTAGATCTTTTTCCTCAGGATTCCTTTCGGTATTTGGTGTCTTTTGTTGTTCCATATAAATTTTAGGATTCTTTGTTCTATTTCTGTGAAAAATGTTGTTAGAACTTTGATCAGAATTGCATTGACTCTATATATTGCTTTAGGAAGTATGGACATTTTAACTATGTTAATTCTTCCAATCCAAGAGCATGGAATACCTTTCCATTTCTTTGTGTCTTCAATTTCTTTTAATGTGTTAGTTTTTGGTGTACAGAGCTTCACCTCTTTGGTAAGTTTATTCTAGGTATTTTATTCTTTTTGTTGCATTTTTAAATGGGATTTTATTCTTAATTTCTCTTTCTGGTACTTCGTTGTTAGCATATAGAAACACAACTGATTTTTGTATGTTGATTTTGTATCCTGTGACTTGACTGCATTCATTTGTTATTTCTAAACGTTTTTTAGTGGATTCCTTAGGGTTTTCTATATATAAAATCATGTCTCCTGCAAAGAGTGACAGTTTCACTTTGTCTTTTCCAATTTGGATGCTTTTATTTCTTTTTCTTGCCTGATTGCTCTGGCTAGGACTTCCAATACTATGTTAAATAAGAGTGGTGACAGTGGGCATCCTTGTCTGGTTCCTGTTCTTAGAGGGATAGCTTTCAGTTTTTCTCCACTGAGGATGATATTAGCTGTGGGTTTGTCATATATGGCCTTATTATGCTGAGGTATTTTCCTTCTATACCCATTTTATTTAGAGTTTTTATCATAAATGGATGCTGTACCTTGTCAAATGCTTTCTCTGCATCTCTTGAGATGATCATGTGATTTTTATTCTTCATTTTGTTAATGTGGTGTAGCTCATTGATTGATTTACGGATGTTGAACAATCCTTGCATCCCTGGAATGGAACCCACTTGATCATGATGTAGGATATTTTTAATGTATTGTTGTATTTGACTTGCTAGTATTTTATTGAGGATTTTTGCATTGATGTTCATCAGTGATATTGGCCTGTAATTGTCTTTTTTTGTTTGCTTGTTTTCTTTGTCTGGTTTTGGTATTGGCATAATGTTTGCTCCGTAGAATGAGTTAGGAAGCCTCCCCTCCTCTTCAGTTTTTTGGAAGAGTTTGAGAAGGATAGGTATTAAGTCTTCTTTGACTGACTGGTAGAATTCACCAGAGAAACTATCTGGTCCTGGACTTTAATTTTTGGGGTGGTTTTTGATTACTGTTTCAATATCCTTACTGGTGATTAGTCTATTCATATTCTCTAATTCTCCTTTGTCCAGTTTTGGAAGGTTGTATGATTCTAAGAATTTATCCATTTCTTCTGGATTATCCAATTTGTTGGTGTATAGCTTTTCATAGTATTCTCTTGTAATCTTTTGTATTTCTGAGATGTCTGTTCTAATTACTCCTCTTTCATTTCTGATTTTATTTGTTTAAGCCTTCTCTCTTTTTTTCTTGGTGAATCTAGCTAAAGGTTTGTCAATTTTGTTTATCTTTTCAAAGAACCATCTCTTGGTTTCACTAATTTTTCCTATTTGTTTTTAGTCTCTATTTCATTTATTTCTGCTCTGATTTTTATTTTTTCCTTCCTTGTGCTGATTTGGGGTTTTGTTTGTTCTTCTTTTTGTAGTTCCTTTAGGTGCACTGGTAGCTTGTTTATTTTGGATTTTCCCTGTTTGTTGGAGTAGGCCTGAATTTCTATAAACGTCTCTCTTAGAACTACTTTTGCTGTGTTCCGTAGATTTTGGCATGTCTTATTTTCATTTCATTTGTTTCCAGGTAACTTTTTATTTCTCCTTCAATTTATTCATTGACCTAATCGTTGTTCAGTAGCATTTTGTTTAATCTCCACGTTTTTATGGCTTTTCTGATTTTCTTCTTGTAGTTGATTTCAAGTTTCATACCTTTGTGATCAGAAAAGATGCTTGGTGTTCTTTCGATCTTCTTAAATTTATGGAAACTTGCTTTGTCGCCTAATATATGATCAATCCTGGAGACTCTTCCATGAGCATTTGAAAAGAATGTGTATTCTGTGGTTTTTGGATGGAATGTTCTGTATATCTACTAAATCCATCTGTCTAATGTGTCATTGAAGGCCATTGTTTCCTTATTGATCTTCTGTTTGGATGATCTATCCTTTGGTGTAAATGGAGTGTTAAAGTCTTCTACCATTATTGTGTTACTGTCTATTTCTCCTTTGATGTCTGTTAATAATTGCTTTATATATTTAGGTGCTCCTATGTTGGTTGCATAGATATTTACAAGTTTTATCACTGCTTGTTGGATTGTTCTCTTTATGATTACATAGTGGCCTTCTTTGTCTCTTGTTATGGTTTTTGTTTTAAAGTCTATTTTGTCTGATACCCATATTGCTACCCCAGCTTTCTTTTCTTTGCCATTTGCATGAGGTTTCTTTTTACACCCTTTCACTTTCAGTTTGTGAGTGTCTTTGAGTCTGAAGGTTTTTCTTATATGCAGCATATATGGGTCTTGTGTTTTTATCCAGTCTGCCAACCTATGCCTTTTGATTGGAGCATTTAGTCCACTGACATTTAAGGTAGCTATTGATAAGTATGTACTTATTGCTGTTTTGTTACTTTTTTTCTAAGTGTTTTAGTAATTCTTTTCTGTTACTTTCTTTTTCACTTGCTCTCTTCCCTTGCGGTCTGATGGCTTTCTTTAGTAGTATGCTTGATTTCTTTCCTCTTACTTCTTTATGTATTTATTATAGGTTTCTGGTTTGTGATTACCATGAAGTTCCTATATAATATTCTATGTATATAGCAATCTATATTGAATTGATAGTCTCTTTAGTTTGATCTCTTTCTAAAAGCTCTACTCTTTTACTCCCCTCCTCCCACATTTCATGTTATTGAAATCATATCTAATCTCTTGTTTTGTGTGTGTCTATCCACTGCCCTCTTATCATTGAAGTAGGTAATTTTAGTACTTTTGTCTTTTAACCTTCATATTATCTTAAGTGGTTGATCTGCTACTTTTACTATATTTTTGCCTTTACCAGTGAGTTTATTGCCTGTTTGGTTTTTTTTTTTTTGTAATTTTATTATGCTTATTTGTGGTCTTTTCTTTTCCGCTTAAATAACTCCCTTCAGCATTTCTTGTAGAAGTGATTTCTTTGTGAAAAACTCCTTTAGTTTTTGCTTGTCTGGGAAGCTTTTTATCCCTCCTCCCATTCTGAATGATAACCTTGCTGGATAGAGTATTCTTGGTTGTAGGCTTTTTCCTTTCAGCACTTTAAATATGTCATGCCACTCTCTTCTAGCCTTGTAGGGTTTTGGCCTAGAAGTCTGTCAATATCCTTATGGGCTTTCCTTTGTATGTCACTTGTTGCCTTTCTCTTGCTGCTTTTAGGATTCTCTCTTTATCTTTAATTTTCATTTGAATTATAATGTGTCTTGAGGTGGGCATCCTTGGGTTTACCTTGTTTGGTGCTCTCTGTGCTTCCTTTAATTGGATGTCTGTTTCCTTCCTTAGGTTAGGAAAGTTTTCAGGTATTTATTCAAACAGATACTCTGTCCCTTTGTCTCTCTCTTCTCCTTCTGGGACACCAATAATACAAATGTGAGTGCACTTGATATTGCCCCAGAGTTCCCTTAGGCTGACCTCACTCTTTTAAATTCTTTTTTCTTTTATCTATTGAGCTTGGATTATTTCCTATAGTCTTTCTTATAGCTCCCTGGTCCATTCTTCTGTAGCATCTACCTTCTATTGAGTCTTGTTAGTGAATTTTTCATTTCCGGTATTGTATTCTTCATTTCTGATTGGTTCTTTTTTTATATTTTCCACTTCTTAGTTGATGAGCTCACTGTGTTCATCCAGTCTTCCCCAAGATCTGTGAACATCATTATGAGTTTTTGTTTGAACTCTTTGTTATGAAGGTCGCTTATTTCCATTCCATTTAGTCCTTTTTCTGGGGTTTTCTTCGGTTCCCTTGATTGGAGTGTATTCCTTTGTATCCTCATTATGGTTCTTTCTCTGTGCTTATATCTATGTATTAGGTGAGTCATCTGTATCTCCTGATTTTGGAGAAGTGGACTTATGTAAGAGATGCCTTTTGAGGCCCAGCAGTGTGCTCCCCTCTTGTCATCAGTCCAAATGTTCCAGAGTGACACCCGTGTGGGCTACTTGTGTCCTTCTGCTGTGGCAGGGTTTCTCTCACTGCAGGTACCCAGGGAGTCTATTCTTTTTCTCCCTGGCTGGCTTTTTATAAATTCTGTTTGGGGAGCCCCTACACAGTTGGCTTCAAGTTCTAATAGCACACTCTTGTTGCAGTTTTCCTGTTAATTGAGTAGGTACCCAGTGTAGCTGCTTGCTAGGCTCAGGGGTTACAGTTGCTATAGGCCTCAGGTCTGCAAGGCTGTTGTCAGCTCTCTTAGGGTTGAAGCTGAGTGTGCCTGGCCCCAGGCATGGGAGCACTCAATTGTTTCAGGCTTTGGAAGGTGGGGCCAATCCTCTTTGTGGCTGTTTGTGAAGAACAGGTTTTCTCCCTCTGATAAGCATGCCCCCACACATGTCCACACACATTGCCAACACAGTCGTGGTCTGTGCACACTTCCCAACCCCCTGGAGCATACCCAGTCACCCCACAGCAGAGGTCCACACCTCTCCACCAATACCTGCCCCATTCACCTGGTCCTCACAAGGGCCCTGCCCCACAGAGGTGGACACACTCACCTGGCTGTAGAGAACCAAGGCACCCAGTATATGCAGGCCAAAAAATAGTCTCAAGGTTTGCTCTTGGGTGGGGCTCATCCCTGGAGTGGGCTGCCTGACCTGGCTGAACTGGATTAAACCTGTGCTCTAGTAGATGTGGCAGACCTCTGGGATAATGTGCCAGGGAAAGATCTTCAATGGTATCTGCCAGCGTCTGTGTCAGCCTTCCTGTACTAGCTCACAACAATGGCCACCACCAATGTCTCAGTCTTTGCAGAGGTCTCACCTCTCACTGAGATGCACCTGGAACCTATCAGGTGAGTTTGTTTTCACCAAAGGATCACGCAGCTTTCTTTGTGGTGATTTCTGAGATGGGTGAATTTGTGCATGGGCCTTTAAGAGCCAGTTTTTTCAGCTTTCTCTGATAGCTCTTCTAGGGGTATTCCCCATTGCAGTTAATAGACAGCAAAGCCAGATAGTAGGACATACATCTCAGTTGTGCTGAGTCTGAAATATGCTCATAGCAGTAATGTGTCCCTGCTAAGGTCTCCAATTCTCCTGGGAGGGCTGTGTACCTTAGGGTGGCTCACATCCAGCCAGCTGTGAAGCTCCAAGGCTCTCAAAGGTGGCTTTCTTTTCTCTCCAGAAGGAATTTCTTCTTCTTCCACCTCAGTCATGGCTGTCCCTTGTTGTGGGGGTTCTTTTTATTTGGTTTTCAGTTTTCTCTCCAGGGTAATTTTTCCAAGAATAGTTGTAACCTGGTTGTGCTCATGAGAGGAGGTGAGTTCAGAGTCTGTCTACACTGACATCTTGACAAGATCTGAGTCTCTATTGTTATTGCATTCCATTTCAGCTTTTCCCTCTGCCCAGTCTTGTGTCCTTTGCTCCCTTTTAGGTGTTGTTCCCTCTGATGAACACTCTCTGCTAAAACTTGCACACAAATCTCTTTATTGGAATATGTTCTTAAGACAATGGTGATCTTTTCTTGAAATTTAATGTTAATTTGGGTTCCTAGGCCACATTTCTGAAAACAACCATTTCAACAGGCCATAGCATGTTATGTAAATTTATGTCAATGTGATAAGAGTGGATTAACTCTCCTCACAAACATGAGCAACGCATGTTGGTAACCAAACATGACTGAGAAACAGCTGTATTTACATGATTTAAATATTTAGACTACAATAGAGTATATAAATAGCTGCATAATGCCTTGAATGTTGGTTACTCAATATAAATGATTGCATTGTGAATGGGTCTCAGTAGGCAACCTCTTAAAACATAAGGGATCCTCAGTTTTTCATAAAAATATGTCAAGAAGGAAATGTTTAACAATGTGGTAGGTTACATGCAAGAATCAAGACACAAGTGAGGCCTCTTACTACTAAGTATAGTGAGTAATCTTTTTCATTTTAAGTTTAGAAGCTGGTTAGAAATTACGAGGAAATTGAGTTGGTATATAGATAAATTATATCTAACTTATTTTTAAACCTCACACAATTTTTGGAGAATATGTATATGCATTTGGGGCAATTAGGGATTCAGGTATAAAAAATTTTCAAGATAATAGTTTAGTGTTCTCTCAGTTTTATAAATTTTAAAATAGAATATAAATACTTCATAACTCTATCACACATACAAAATCAAAGTCACCTTCTAATTATGCCTATGAATGACTTGTCTCTTTCAGTTTCCCTATCTGTAAAATGGAGATAACAATACTTACCTTCTTCATAAGGATGTTGAGACGGTGAATTTCCTAATGTGCATAATGTACTTTGAAGATGAAAAGCTTCATATAAATGCTGTGTTATTATTGTGCATAAATTTATGAGATATCACAGATGCACAATTCAAAACATATATTAAAGGTAAAATTCATTGTGAATAATATTTAAGGTTGTAAACCTGAATTAAATATAAAAATAAAAGACAACCTTCTAAACATTAAACACAGATGGTACTGATTTTGTTCAGATTTTCCTTGTACATAGGTTAGTTATATCCTACAATTAAATAAAGAGCGAAATAAGCATAAATTAACTTTTAAAATTCATGTTATGTTAGCTTTCAAAACTTTGTTCATTCTCGGTAAAATTTTCAATTATAAAAATTTTAGTAAGAGACTGACTCTTTTCATTTATTTTTTGACTTTGGGAATTGATTGGTACAACATTAGTATTTCACTCCATCATCAACAATAAAATTTTGGCCAAAACGCATATGGTTACAATATTCTAAATCCTTAAATGCTTTCCTCATTGCCAAAAAAGGTATAATTTTGTTCAATATACTGCTTCTGCCTCAGGAAAAATAAATCCTCCTACAGTGGTGAAGGCCTTGTTGAGATTCTCTTGGGTTTGTAATCAAAATGACTCTTGTATGTTTCCTGACTTTGTGCTGTCATGACATATTTCAAGGACAGATGAGAGATGCATTTTTGATCAACTTGTGACTGTGTCACATTTTATTCCCAGGCAGCTGTCTGCTTGGAATAGTGTCTATTTCTCCTTGACTGTGTCCACAAATCCAGAAGGGCCTGGGCTCAAAAGCCCAGCATAAGCCCAACATGAATGTCCGTGGCAGGCACCTTACTGGGTTATTCTATTCATGCTATGGCCTGGGGCTGGGCTCTCATCCACCCAAAGAGAGTTAAGCAGTCTCAAGAGAAGAAAGATTGATTTGTCTTTTTTTAACTTTCATTTTAAGTTGTTTTAAGGGCAGGGATTTGGGGAAGTAGGGCGGCCTGTTCTAGATGTGGTGAAAAATATCCCACTGAAGACTACTGCAGAGCAGCACTCTCACCTCATATAGCTCCTTTTCTCTTTTGCAAGGTATTGTCATCATTTGTAACCAGTCTCTAGTCAGGAGGATGTTCAGACCAGTGATGCATAACAGTGCAAAATATTGTTCTCCCTCTTAAGAGTAACATTAATTTGTTGGAAGTGTGAGGGCTGCTGGCTAGCACAATAGACAAAGCCATTTCCTGAAATAGGACTTCAATGTCTTGAAAGCTAACGCTTGTCTAGAAAGGATGGAATTAACTCCATGCTCCCTGAAAGCATCAAGTCTATATTATAAAGCACTTTAAAGAAGTTCAAATGAAGGTAACACAAGAGTTAAAGGCTTTTTAGATAAGCAAAACATTGGTTTGGTCAGGGGAGAGTAGAACTATCTACTCTGAAGACTGCTTCTGAAGCAAAATCAGATGTGGGCATTCATTCCCTTATTCATTCACTGGATTTTTATGCTGAGTAGTTTCTGGTCAGGACTGTGATCCATAAAGGATACAAAAGAGAACAAAATGAAATCCCTGCTCTCCCAAATATTATGTCTGGTAGAAGGAATGAGACAGCTGAGGGGGTAAAGAAAGCTTGTGGTTAGCTAGGGTGCAGGGCATCTTGTGTCTCACCCAGGATGGATTATCTCGGAGCAGATGGAGAAAAGGAGGGAGGAAGGAAGGAAGGAATGAAGGGACAGGAAGGATAGTAGAGGATAACTTTCCCCAAAGTGCAAAGTGAACTCTCAATAAGCAAAAAAGATAATTTAACTCCCAGATGCTGGAGAATCTGAAGTGTCCACATCTATATAGTCTTTTGACTTTTCCCCCCTTGGATGTTCTGGGAGACTCTTGAACTGCTGCTCTGTCCTAAGCCACACCTCTGATGAGTCAACTGAAGGTGGTGAGGATCCAATCCTAAGAGAAACTTTGAGACAGATCTAATTTTGGAACAAATATTATTATAGGACATTTTATTTGCAAACCAAGATTTTTTATATAGGCATTTCATTTATGTTTAGGAAAGGAGAACTAATTTAAATGCATCATATATATTTTCTTTAACCTAATAGGATAAAATATTATTCATGGTTTTTAAAAATATGAAAAATGAGTAGAATAAAGCATATTACATTATCAAGTACATACCAATGAGACAAACGATTTTGGAAGAAAAATATTTATCAGCGATTACATTAATTGTTGGGTTTCCTATGTATTTTCCTTTATTTAAAAATGGAAACTTCGAAAAGAATGGGCAAGGAATATCTATGATTATTTTGATTTAAAACATAGATATATAGAGATTGGATCAAGAGATCGTTAAGAATATCTCATCATTGCATTACTTACATCACTGTCAACTTTTCTCACTTCAAGACGTGTAGGTTCCACAGGCCATCCCTCCTTCCTCTGCCTCCTTCTAATCCCTTCATGCTCCCATGCCAACACCAGCCCCTCAGCCAGGTCCCAGTCTTGATTTCAGGTTAGAATCGTGTGAGGAACTTTTAGAAAAATGTAATAGCTGTGTCTGACCTCAATGTTTTAGATTTAATTTATCTTGTGCATGGCCCAAGCACTGGTGTATTTTTACTTTCCAGTTGATTCTAAAATGTAGCCACTGTTGAAAACCACTGTCCTAAACCCTTCCACTGCTTCCTTGGAACTCACAGTCTATCATAAAATCCCCCATGTACTTATCTTCTTCTTTGAAAGTTTCCTTCTTCTTACTGTAACAGAAACCAGGCTGTTTTCTTGTTCTTGGTGTCCTCCTCAAATCTCCAACACCTCCTCCCCTCATCACATTTAGCTGATGACCTTGACTAGCTTATTTCTCTGCTTAAAGGAAAAGAACAATTAGAGGGAAATCCCCCAACTTCCCATCACCCATCTTCCCCTTTCCCTATATCTTGCCTGTCATTGTCTTCCCTGCTGGTAACATGATTAACTTGTCCATGCTGTCCTAAAAGACCAGCCCTTCAATTTCCACAACCAGCCTCTCACATGCTCAAGGACTTTGATACTGCAATTAACTCCTCTATCTCTTCTGTCACTAAACTTTCCCTCTCTGTTAGATTATTCCCATCAGCAAGGATGATATTCAAATAATATCAGTGCCAGGCATGAGTACTGATTAATCATTGTGGAAGTGACTGAAGCTACCTGTGTTCCAGGTGAACATCTTGTGTCTTGTCCATTATTAAATTAGCATGTTTCAATGTCACTCACCTTAATAAACACCTTCCCTGATTGCACAGACCCTCCAATTTCCATCTTCCTTCTCTGCTCCTTTTCATTGCAAAACTCCTCACATTGTTGTCTCTAGTTACTATCTCCTCATCTTACTCACTTTCGTACTTTCTTCAATCAGCCTATCACCTCACTACTCCAGTAAAACATCTCTTATTAAGGACAGCAGTATGCTATGGTACACACTGCTAAGTGGAGGGTCAGTTCTCTCTTCATCTAACTTCATAGCTCAGCGGCATTTGATATCACTCTGCTCCTCGAAAACCTTGCATGATAAAATTGTGACGAGATTGATATTTTTTCACTTATGTAAAATTTCCGTTGATATAGCATACTCATTGTTTTGTAATAATGATTAACATGACTGGCTCAAAGATTAAATGAAATATTTGAAGCCCCCTGCAAAAATGTCAAGCCATGAAATAATGCTTTTTGTGAGATTATGTTGGTTGAGACACAACTATTTGATTTCCATTATTAAAACAAATAAAAGGCATCCAACAATATGACTGTAGGACTGAGAGTGTAAAATAACTAGAAAATTTTTTACCTTTGTGTTTGGAGAGTCATGAAATGTCTGATTGTCTAGACTGATGAAAATAAAAATTTAAGTATGTCTCAAGTAGAACAAAATATGGAATGAATCTTCCATAATTCAACTTAGGATATATTAAACTTGTTTTCATGAAAGAGAAATAATTTGACATTCTAAACATTAGTGCCAGAATACATTAGATTATAGGTTTACTGAAAGAATATATAGTAGAAAACCTGTGCCTTGAAAAGCCTAAAAGAATTCAAGAAACCAAAATTATTAGTTATAATAAAGTAAACACAAAAGTTATTTTTGTAATAGTGCCTCTAGGTTGTTCCTAATACTGTAAATCTAGCCAATGAAACTGTGCAAAGTCATGATATTTAAAGTTTCTACTATGGCTGAAATGGTAAACAAGTCTTCAACAAAGAGATAAACTAAACTCTAGGAGATTTACGTAACCAAGATGTGACTGGCCGTGGTAGGCACTTTCTCTTCCTTCTCTAATCCCATCTTAAAGGTGACTTTGCATTTCAAAACATTTCTAAAACCAGTTTCAATTTGATGATTTGATATGCATTAAAAAGAGGCAGATATTTTCCTAGAGCTTCCGTAAATACATGAGGAAAAGGATTCTCATTACATGTCCCCCAGCGGTACTTTAAAAAACCCGCTTTTCAGTGTCTCTTTTGTTTTCCAGAAAGTAGCTCTTCCTGGCCAGCCACCTCATTTCTTCTCTATCTCTCCCTCAACCCAAGGTTTTCAAAGCTCTTTGCTGTTTCTACTTTCTCTCTGAACTTTGAGAACAAATATCCGGTGGCAGCCAGACACTCGTCCCTGACCCCCTGGTATTCCTCAGGCACATCCTTTCAAGGCTTCACTGCCTTCTCCAAGTGGGGCTGCAATGACAATTTACTGATAAGAAAATAACATTTTCCTGTGACATTACAGCACCTTAACTGTTTCTGTTAAATTACTAACATTTTAAACTTAATAGGAAACTGGGCTTACTTCAAGTCTCAATAAATTAGCACAAACTTTTCTATTCGCAGTTGCCAGGAAGGGGCTTTGTACCTGAGGTGTGAAATGAGTTTGCGCAGGACCTGGTTCGTGTACAACAGTCGAGACTTAACTACCACCCTCTAATAACAATGTGCAGACTTTACATTTGAGTTTTGATCCAAGTTCTCTCTTTAGACAGTGGGAATACTTCTAAACTGTGTTTTATTCTAACTTTTCTGAGAATGGCCTCTTTAAAAATCTTGTCCTGTGTTTTACTGTAAAGAAATAAACATCATTGAAGTGGACAGGTGGTTATTATTGAAAAAAAAAGAAAAAGTAAAAGATCTTTATTTAAAATGACGATGTAATTCCACTTGTTTATTTTTCTTTTTGTTGCTTTTGCTTTTGGTGTTAGATTCAAAAGATCATCACCAAGACGTAATGTCAAGAAGCTTTCCACCTATGTTTTCTTCTAGGAGTTTTATGGTGTCAGGTTTGACAGTCACCTCTTTAATCCATTTTGAGTTAATCTTTGTGTACAGTGTAAGATACACCATAAGTAGCTCCAGTTTCATTCTTTTGAATACAGCTGTCTAATTTTCCCAACATCATTTATTGAAGAGACAGTCCTTTCCCTATTGTATATTCTTGGCTTCTTTGTCATAAATTAATTGACCATATATGCTTGGGTTTATTTCTGGGCTCTCTATTCTGTTCCATGGATCTCTGTGTCTATTTTCTTGCCAATACCATGTTTGGATCCCTATAGCTTTGTAATATAGTTAGAAATCAAGGAGTGTGATGCCTCCAGTTTTGTCCTTCCTTCTCAAAATTTCTTTTGCTATTCTGGGTCTTTTGTGGTTTCATACAAATTTTAGGATTGTTTGTTCTATTTCTTTGAAAAATCCCTTTGGAATTTGTGATAGGGATTGCATTGACTCTATTGATTTCTTAAGGAGTATGAACATTTTAATAGTATTAATTCTTCCAATCCATGAGCTCGGAATACCTTTCCATTTATTTACGTCTTCTTCAATTTCTTTCATTAATATCTTGTAGTTTTCAATATACAGATCTTTCACAACCTTGGTTGAATTTATTCCCAGGTATTTTATTCTTTTTGATGCAATTTTAAATGAAATTGTTTTCTTAATTTCTCTTTCTGATAGTTCATTATTAATGGATAGAAATGCCACAGATTTATGTATATTGATTTTGTATCCTGAATACAAAATCCTGAGTAACTTTCCTGAATTCAGTTACTAGTTCTAATGGTTTTTTTGGTGGATTCTTTAGGGTTTTCTATATATAATATCACGTCATCTGCAAATAGTGACAGTTTGACCTCTTCCTTTCCAATTTGGATGCCTTTTACTTCTTTTTCTTGCCTAATTATTCTTGCTAGGACTTCTGATACTATGTTGAATAAAAGTGGTGAGAATGGACAACCTTGTCCTGATCTTTGAGGAAAAGCTTCCAGTTTTTACCATTGAGTATGATGTTAGCTGTGGGCCTTTATTAAGTTGAGGTACATTCCATTATACTTGCTTTGTTGAGAGTTTTTTTTTTTAACATAAATGGATATTGAATTTCGTCAAATGCTTTCTCTGCATCTGTTGAGATGATCATGTGATTGTTGTCCTTCATTTTGTTAGTGTGATGAATCACACTCACTGAGTGCAGACGGTGAATCATCCTTCCATCCTGGAATACATATCACTTCATCATAGTGTATGATTCATCTAATATGTTGTTGAATTTACTTTGTTAATATTTTGTTGAGGATTTTTGAATCTATATTCATCAGGGATTTTGGCCTGTAATTTTCTTTTCTTGTGGTATCTTTGTCTGGTTTTGGTATCAGGGTAATGCTAGCCTCCTAAAATGAGTTTGGAAGACTTCCCTTCTCTTCTGTCTTTTGGAAGAGTTTGAGAAGGATTGGTATTAATTCTTCTTTGAATGTTTGATGTAATTCACCAGTGAAACCACCTGGTTCTGGACATTTGTTTTTTGGGAGGTTTTTATTTACTGAATCAGTCTCCTTACTAGTAATCAGTCTGTTCAGATTTTCTATTTTATCATGATTCAGTCTTAGTAGGTTGTAATTTCTAGGAATTTATACATTTTTTCTAGATTGCCCAATTTTTTGGTATATAATTGTTTGCAGCAGTCTCACGATTTTTTACAAAAAATCTTCTATGGTATCAGTTGTAACATTTCCTCTTTCATTTCTGATTTTATTTTTGTGAGCCCTCTCTCTTTTTTTTCGTGAGTCTAGCTAACAGTTTGTTGATTTTGTTTATATTTTCAAAGAACCAGCTCTTAATTTCAATTGACTTTTTTCTATTGTCTTTTTAGTCTCTATTTCATTTATTTGTGCTCTAATCTTCATTATTTCCTCCATCCTACTAACTGGGCTTCATTTATTCTGTTTTTCCTAGTTCCTTGAGGTGTAAATTTGATTGTATATTTGAGGCTTTTCCTGTTTATTGAGGTAAGCATTTAATGCTATGAATTTCTCTCTTCAAACTCCTTTTGCTACATCCCATACATTTTGTATGCTACATTTGCATTTTCATTTGTCTCCAGGTGTTTTTTATTTCTCTTTTGAGTTCTTCTTTGACTCACATGTACATGAGTACTTTGTTTAATCTCCACATATTTGTGAAATTTTCAGTTTTCATCCTGTAATTAATTTCCAGTTTTATACCATTGTGTTTGGAAAAGATGTTTGTATGATTTCAATCTTCTTAAATACATTAACATTTGTTTTGTGGCCTAACATATGATCTATTTTGGAAAATGTCCATGTGCACTTGTGAAGAATGTGTATTCTGCTGCTTTTGGATGGAATATTTTGTAAATATCTGTTAAGTTTTTCTGGTCTAACGTGTCATTTAAGGCTGATGTCTCCTTACTGAAATTTTTTTGTCTGAATGATATATCCATTGATGTAAGTGCGGTATTAAAGACTCCTACTATTATTGTATTGCTGTCTATTTCTCACTTTAGGTCTGTTTATACTTGCTTTATATAGTTAGGTGTCCTATGTCAGTGCATACATATTTACAGATGTTGTATCTTCTTGTTGGATTGACCCCTTTATCACTATGTAATGCCCTTCTTTGTCTCTTATTAAAGTCTTTGTTTTAAACTCTGTTTTGTCTTATATAAATATAGCTACTTCAACTTTCTTTTGTTTTCCATTTGCATGGAATATCTTTTTCCATCCCTTTACTTTCAGTCTGTGTGTTTTTAGATAGTAAGTGAGTCTCTTGTAGGCAGCATAGAGCTAGGTCTTAATTTTTTTAATCCATTCAGCCACTTTATGTCTTTTGATTGGAGAATTTTGTCTATTTACATTTAAAGTAATTTTTGATAGGTATGTGCATATTGTCATTTTGCTCATTGTTTTCTAGCTGTTTTTGTAGTTCCTTTCTGTTCCTTGCTCCTTCTCTTGCTCTTTTTTTGTATGGTTTTATGATTTTCCTTAGTGGTATACTTATATTCCTTTCTCTTTATCTTTTGTGTATTTACTATAGGTTTTTGTTTTGTGGTAACCATGAGGCTTACATATAACAACTTATATCTATAAAAGTCTATTTTCAGTTGATAACAACTTAAGTTAGATCCCATTATAAACCTTATATTATTACTCTTCTCCTCATGTTTTACGTTTTTGATGTCACATTTTACATTTTCTTATCTTGTTTATCCATTAACAAATTATTGTAATCATAGTTATTTTTACCACCTCTTTCTTTTAACCTTCATCCTAGCTTTATAAGTGATTAATCTACTATCTTTAATATATGTTTATGTTTCCAGTTAGATATATTCTTTAATATATATTCTTGTTTTTAACTAGTACCCTTTTTTTCAGCTTAAAGATAACCCTTTAACATTTCTTTTAAGGCTGGTTTAGTGGTGATGATCACTTTTAGCTTTTGCTTTTCTGGAAAACTCTTTATCTTTCCTTCACTTCTCAATGATAATTTTTCTAGGTAGATAATTCTTGGCTGGAAGTTTTTTTCTTTTTTTCTTTTTTTATTGAGTTATTGATAGGTTACAATCTTGTGAAATTTCAATTGTACATTAATGTTTGTCGGTCATGTTGTAGGTGCACTACTTCACCCTTGGTGCCCACCCCCCACCCCACCTTTCCCTGGTATCCACTAAACTGTTCTTGGTCCATAGTTTTAAATTCCTCATATGAGTGGAGTCATACACAGATTATCTTTCTCTCGCTGGCTTATTACGCTTAACATAATTCTCTCAAGGTCCATCCATGTTATTGCAAATGGAATGATTTTGTTCTGTTTTGCAGCTGAGTAGTAGTCCATTGTATATATGTACCACATCTTCTTTATCCATTCGTCTGTTGATGGGCACTTAGGTTGCTTCCATGTCTTGGCTATTGTAAACAGTGCTGCAATAAACATTGGGGTGCACAGGACTTTTGGGATTGCTGACTTCAGGCTCTTTAGATAAATACCCAGTAGTGGGATGGCTGGATCGTATGGTAGTTCTATGTTTAGTTTTTGAGGAATCTCCATACTGTTTTCCATAGTGGCTGCACCAGTTTGCATTCCCACCAGCAGTGTATGAGGGTTCCTTTTTCCCTGCAACCTCTCCAACATTTGTTGCTATTAGTTTTAGATATTTTTGTCATTCTAACAGGTGTAAGGTGATATCTTAGTGTAGTTTTGATTTGCATTTCCCTGATGATCAGCGATGATGAGCATCTTTTCATGTGCCTATTGGCCATCAGTATATCTTCTTTGGAGAAATGTCTGTTCATGTCTCCAGCCCATTTTTTGATTGGGTTGTTTGATGTTTTGTGGTTGAGTTGCGAGAGTTCTTTATATATTAAGGATATTAAGCCTTTGTCAGATATATGACTTGCAAATATTTCTTCCCAGTTAGTGGGTTGTTTTTTTGTTTCAATCCTGTTTTCATTTGCCTTGAAGAAGCTCTTTAATCTGATGAAGTCCCATTTGTTTATTCTTTCTATTGTTTCCCTTCTCTGAGAAGGCATGGTGTCCGAAAAGATCCTTATAATACTGATGTCAAAGAGTGTACTGCCTACATTATCTTCCAGAAGCCTTATGGTTTCAGCTCTCACCTTTAGGTCTTTAATCTATTTTGAGTTTATTTTGGTGAATGGTGAAAAAGAATGGTCAATTTTCATTCTTTTACATGTGGTTTTCCAGTTTTCCCAGCACCATTTGTTGAAAAGACTTTCTTTTCTCCATTGTATGCCCTCAGCTCCTTTGTCAAAGATAAGCTGTCCATAGATGTGTGGTTTTATTTCTGGGCTTTCAATTCTGTTCCATTGATCTGTGCACCTGTTTTTGTACCAGCACCATGCTGTTTTGATTACTGTAGCTTTGTAGTATGTTTTGAAGTCAGGGATTGTGATGCCTCCCGTTTTGTTCTTTTTTCTCAGGATTGCTTTAGAAATTCGGGGTCTTTTGTTGCCCCATATGAATTTTAGGATTCTTTGTTCTAATTCTGTAAAGAATGTCATTGGGATTCTGATTGGGATGGCCTTGAATCTGTAGATTGCTTTAGGTAGAACGGACATTTTAACTATGTTTATTCTTCCAATCCATGTACATGGAATGTCTTTCCATCTCCTTATGTCGTCATCCAATTCTCTCAGAAAGGCCTGGTAATTTTCATTATATAGGTCCTTCACTTCCTTAGTTAAATTTACCCCAAGGTATTTTATTCTTTTTGTTGCAATTGTGAATGGTATTGTATTCTTGAGTTCTTTTTCTGTTGGTTCATTACTGGAGTATAGAAATGCTACTGATTTATGCAAATTGATTTTATACCCTGCAACTTTGCTGTAGTTGTTGATTACTTCTAACAGTTTTCCAATGGATTCTTTGGGGTTTTCTATATATGAGATCATGTCATCTGCAAACAGCGAGAGTTTCACTTCTTCCCTCCCTATTTGGATTCCTTTTATTCCTTTTTCTTGCCTGATTGCACTGGCCAGGACGTCCAGTACCATGTTAAATAAGAGTGATGATAGAGGGCATCCTTGTCTTGTTCCTGTTTTCAGGGGGATGGGGTTCAGTTTTTGCCCATTGAGTATGATGTTGGCTATGGGTTTGTCGTATGTGGCCTTTATTATGTTGAGGTAGTTTCCTTCTATGCCCATTTTGTTCAGAGTTTTTATCATAAATGGCTGTTGGATCTTGTCAAATGCCTTCTCTGCATCTATTGAGATGATCATGTGGTTTTTATTCCTCAGTTTGTTGATGTGGTGTATCACGTTGATTGATTTGCGGATGTTGAACCATCCCTGTGTCCCTGGTATGAATCCCACCTGATCCTGATGTATGATTCTTTTGATGAATTGCTGAATTCTGGTTGCCAAAATTTTGTTTAGAATTTTTGCATCTATGTTCATCAGTGATATTGGCCTGCAGTTCTCTTTTGTCATGGTGTCCTTGTCAGGTTTTGGTATCAGCGTGATGTTGGCCTCATAGAATGTGTTAGGAAGTGTTCCATCTTCCCTCATTTTTTTGGAATAGCTTGAAAAGGATAGGTATTAAATCCTCTCTGAAAGTTTGGTAGAATTCCCCAGGAAAGCCATCTGGTCCTGGGGTTTTATTCTTTGGGATGTTTTTGATTGCTGTTTCAATCTCTTTCCTTGTGATTGGTCTGTTCAAATTGTCTGCCTCTTCTTGAGTGAGCTTTGGGAGATTGTAGGAGTCCAGGAATTTATCCATTTCCTCTAGGTTATCCATTCTGTTGGCATACAGTTTTTTGCAGTATTCTCTTATAATCTGTTGTATTTCTGCAGAGTCTGTTGTTATTTCTCCTCGCTCATTTCTGATTTTATTTGAGCTTTCTCCCTTTTTTTCTTTGTAAGTCTGGCTAGTGGTTTGTCAATTTTATTTATCTTCTCAAAAAACCAGCTCTTTGTCTCATTGATCCTTTCTACTGCCTTTTTCCTTTCAATAGTATTTATTTCTGCTCTGATTTTTATTATTTCTCTCCTTCTGCTGACTTTGGGCTTCATTTGTTCTTTTTTCTCTAGTTCAGTTAGGTGTGCTTTAAGGTTGCTTATTTGGGATTTTTCTTGTTTGTTAAGATGTGCCTGTATTGTGATGAATTTTCCTCTTAATACAGCTTTTGCTGTATCCCATATGAGTTGGTATGGCATGCTATCATTTTCATTTGTTTCCAGGTATTTTTTTATTTCTTCTTTAATTTCTTCAATGATCCATTGCTTGTTCAGTAGTGAGTTGTTTAGTCTCCACATCTTTGTGCCTTTCTCAGCTCTTGTCTTGTAATTAATTTCTAGCCTTATAGCACTATGATCTGAGAAGATGCTTGTTATTATTTCAATTTTTTTAAATTTGTAGAGGCTTGCCTTGTTTCCCAACATATGGTCTATCCTAGAGAATGTTCCACGTGCACTTGAGAAGAATGTGTAATCAGCTCCTTCAGGGTGGAGTGATCTATATATGTCTATTACGTCCAATTGTTTTAGTTTTTCATTCAGCTCCACTATTTCCTTGTTGATTTTCTGTCTGGATGATCTGTCCATTGATGTGAGTGGGGTGTTGAGGTCCCCTACTATTATTGTGTTGTTTTTAACATCTTCCTTTAGGTCTGTTAATAGTTGCTTTATGAATCTTGGTGCTCCTGTGTTGGGTGCATAGATATTTATAAGCATTATTTCTTCTTGATGAAGTGTCCCTTTGATCATTATATATTGTCCCTCTGTGTCTCTCTTTACCTGTCTTATTTTGAAATCCACTTGGTCTGATATGAGAATTGCAACACCTGCCTTTTTTTCCTTGCTATTTGCTTGAAGTGTTGTCCTCCACCCCTTCACCCTGAGTCTGTGTTTGTCCTTGGAGCTGAGGTGTGTTTCCTGGAGGCAACAAATTGTTGGATCTTGTTCTTTAATCCACTCTGTGTCTTTTTATTGGAGAGTTCAATCTGTTCACATTGACAGTGATTATTGATGCATGTGGACTTAATGCTGTCAATCTGTCGCTCATTATCTTGTTTTCCTGTGTTTCTTTTCCTGTGTGCTTTAGACTACCCATTTAATACTGCAATTTCTTATGCTGGGTTTCTTAGATTTTTCCTTATCTATGATTTGTGACTCTGTTCTGTACTTTATTTTAGTGTCTACCTTGAAGTTTGTATTTAGAATCACGTGTATAATATAGTCTATTCTCTGGTGGTCTCTTACTTACTCGACCAATACTGATTTAGACCCTTTGCTCTTCCCCTCCTAAATAATTATTTTCATTTTTATTCCAACTCGTCTTATTAATTTGTAGTTAGAGTGCTAAGATCTTCCTTGTTTTGGTAGTTTCCTTATTTTTACCCTAATGCTATAGTTGAATATTTGCTATCCTGTTCTGGTTCTATCCATCAGTCTCCCTAGTCTGTGGATTGTGTCCCCTTTCTCCCTTTTTTCTTTTTTCAAGTATGAGAGCCTTCTTGAGGATTTCTTGTAATGGAGGGCTTTTAGTTACAAATTCCCTTAACTTTTGTTAGTCTGGAAAAGATTTAATTTCTCCCTCATATCTGAAGGAAATTCTTGCTGGATAGAGTATTCTTGGCTGAAGGTTTTTATCCTTTAAAGCTTTGAATATATCACTCCATTCTCTCCTAGCTTGTAGGGTTTCTGTAGAGAAATCTGCTGACAGTCTGATATGGGCTCCTTTATAGGTTATTCTCTTTTTTTTTTCCTTACTTCCCTGAGTATTCTTTCCTTATCATTCCTATTTGCCAACTTTACTATTATGTGCCTTGCAGTGGGTCTTTTTACATTGACAAATCTAGGAGATCTAAAACCCTCCTCTACACACATTTCTCCATTGATCCCTAGATTTGGGAAGTTCTCTTCAATAATTTCGTTAAGCACACTTTCTGCTCCATTTTCCTTTTCCATACTCTCGGGAATTCCTATGATCCTTATGTTCTTACTCCTCATTGAATCCATTATCTCTCAGAGATTTTCCTCATTTTTTTTAATTCTTAGTTCTCTTTCTTCCTCTATCTGGCGCCATTCAGCCTGTCTGTCCTCGATTATGCTGATTTGCTCCTTTAGGTTGTCTACACGGGCATTCAGGGAATCCGTATCCTGTTTTACCTGGTCCATTGTGTTTTTTATCTCAAGTAATTCTGTTTGATTCTTCTTTATGATTTCAATCTCTTTTGTGAAGTAACTCCAGAACTCGGCTTGTTTCTCTATCTTTCTCTCTACCTCATTGAGTTTTTTGATTATAGCTGCTCTGAATTCATTATCACTTAGTTTACCTAATTCCATGTCCTCAGGACTTAATTCTGTGTTTTTATTGTTTTCCTTCTGGTCTGGGGCTTTTATAAATTGCTGGATGGTAGAGGAGCAGTTTTTTCTCATGGTGGTAGAATTCAGTTGCAGTTACAGCCTGTCGCCACGAGATGGGGGTCGAGAGTGGCGTGTTAGCTCTCCTCCTTGGGGCAAGATGGCTGCGCCCACTGGCTTTGTTGGGGGGGAGGGGCTGTTACTCACACGCGCTGGTCCGGGTTCAGATCAGTTCTGTTCTCTGGTCTCCCAAGGCCCTTGATTTATAGGGTCCCCGCGGGTGGAAGCTTTCCCCCCCGTCAGCGGGTCTCCACTGAATCAGTGGCAGGAGTCCTGGATGATCCCCCGGTCACACGGCTCCTCCCCCGCTCCTTCCCGACCCGCGCCGCAGTGATCGCAGACTCTAGGGGAGGGAGCGATGTTCTCTCCTACCGTTCCAGCGCCTCCAAAGGGGTAAACAAGGTTATGATCTCCGCCTTCTTGGTATTGTAGGTCTCTAACGAGCTGGCATTATGCTTATTCTCTGAAATTCGGTTCCTCCAATCTTTTGTTGTATTTTGGAGGGGAGAGAATCCCGGGTCAGCTCACCCTGCCATTTTGCTCCGCTCCTGGAAGTTTTTTTCTTAAAGCACCGTGAGTATATCATACCATTCTCTTCTGACCTGCAAAGTTCCCATTGAGAAATTTCCTGATAGTCTTATGAGGTTCCCTTATATGTAACAAGTTGCTTTTCCCTTGCTGTTTTTAAGATTATCTCCTTTTCTTTAATTTTTGACATTTTAATTATAACATGTCTTCATGTAGGGCTCTTTGGATTCCTCTTATTTGGAATTCTCTGGGCTTCTTGGATATGAATGATTGTTTTCTTCCCTAGGTCAGGGAAGTCTTTAGCTTTTATTTCTTCAAGTAAGTTTTCTGCCCTTTTCTCTCTCTTTTCCTTCTTGGACTCCTACAATGTGAATGTTAGTCCACTTGTTGTTGTCCCATAAATCCCTTAAACTGTCTTCACTTTTTTCCATTCCTTTTTCTTTTTCCTGCTCTGATTGGATGAGTTTCTCTGCCCTGTCTTCAAGTTCACTGATCCTTTCTTCTGCTTCATCTTATGCTGTTGAACTCCTCTAGTGTATCTTTCAGTTCAGTTTTTGTCTTCTTTAGCTCTGTGACTTCTATTTGGTACTTTCTTATATTTTCCATCTGTTTCTTGAAGTTCTCACTGTGTTCATCTGTTCTTCTCCTGAGTTCTGTGAGCAACTGTATGACCATTACTTGGAACTCTTTATCAGGTGGCCTCATATAGGACATGAATCTTGTCATTCATCTCAGCTGCCTTTGCTCTTGATTGTGTCTCAGACTTTTGTGCTTATCCAAGTAGTGTATTATATTTTTAATAGTTCCCAGTAGTTGAGGATGTGCCAACACCTGTAAGCGTCCCAAAGGGGAGGATCTACACACCTAAATTCAAGCTGACAAGAAGACAGACTCTCAGGCGTCGACTTTTAAAAGTATGTAAATATATATAGTTCAGTGTGACTGTAAATACAGCTCTGATGGCCACCAGAGCCAGGTGATTTGAAAGTGTCTCCTGTGCAGCAGTTGCAAAAATCAGGACTCCAGACAAGTGCTTAAAAGCTCTTTTCTGGGTGATAACAGTGAGCTGAAGTAAAGCAAAAAGAGAGCACCAAGATGGAGTCCATAGCCACATTTATTGAGTGTAGCCCTGTAGGCAAGTAAATGTGTGCCAAACCTGAAGTGCGCTCCTTAAGCCAAAGCTCCAGGACAAATAAGTGGCCTCCTTCATAGAAAGACTGAGAGATGTTCCTCAGGCCATTGTCTGTCTAGTGCCTGACAAGAACTGTTCCCCCAATTGCCACAGTGTTGTGGGATGCAAGGATTGCAAGCCCCCTGGCCACGAGAGCCAGGTGATCAAAGGGTATCCCATGGCAGCAGCTGCAAAAACCGGGGCACTAGGTGCATTTAAAACTCCCCTCCAGAAGACACTCATGCTCTGGAGCATGGCAAAGGGTGAGTGCAAAGATAGTGCCTGCCCTCCAAAGTATCTGGAAAGGATTACAGTTAGCCCCTAGGTGCATGTTTAATTAGAAGTCTGCCCCTCAGGCCACAGCAATGAAGATTAGCAAATAGGCCTCCTTCACAGAAAGACTGAACTCCTGGATCTGTTTCCTCTTGCTGTGCTGTGGATGTGGCAGCAGTTTAAGAACTTTTTCTCTGTTGGATACAGTCTTGTAGGACCCCTGAGCATAAGCCCAGTGGCCACCAGAGCCAGATGATGTAGAGATGTGCCCTGGTAGCAGTCAATTTTCAAAGTTAGACGTTTTAGGGATTTATCAAATGTATGTCTTAGAATCTGGGATTCCCAATGTGGGCTTTGAATCCTTTGCTCCTCAGGAAGAAGCTCTCAGTTTTGAGTTTCCTCCTGGCTGTGGGTCACCAATGCCAGGTGTGGTGTTTATGGCAAAATTGTGTCCCAGCTTCTCCTACTGACTTTGATGTGTTTTTCTTCTCTTCTCCCTGATGTGTAGTCATCAGCCAGTCTTTAGAATTTTTAAGAGGCAATTGTTCCATATGTAGCTGTAGACTCAGTGTGTTTATGGGACAAGGTGAGTTCAGGATCTTCTTACATCACCATCTTCGACCAGAACTATATCAAATTAAAAAGCCCCTGTACAACAAAGGAAACCATCGATACAATGAAAAGGCAACCTACTGAATGGGAGAAAATATTTGCAAATCATATATCGGATAAGGGGCTAATATCCAAAATATATAAAGAACTCATACGACTCACTAGCAAAAATACAAACAATCCAATTAAAAATGGACAGAAGGTATGAATAGACATCTTTTTTCAAAGAAGATATACAGATGACCAACAGATACATGAAAAGATGCTTTACATCATTAATCATGAAGGAATGCAAATAAAAACCACAATGAAATATTACTTGACACCTATTAGTATAGCCATGGTCAAAAAGATTAGAAATAACAAGTGTTGGTAAGAATGAGAAGAGGGAAGCCTTGTGCACTGTTGCTGGGTATGTAAATTGGTTCAGCCACCTTGGAAAATAGCATGGACATTCCTCAAAAAATTAAAAATAGAACTACCATATGATCCAGCAATTCCACTTCTGGGTATTTATCCAGAGAAAACAAAAACACTAATTTGAAAAGATATATGCACTCCGATGTTCATTGCAGCATTATTTATATTAGACAAGATATGGACACAACCTAAGTGTCTGTCGATGGATGAATGGATAAAGAAGTTGTGGTATATATACATACAATGGAACATTATTCAGCCATAAAATAAATGAAATCTTGCCATTTGCCATGATGTGGTTTGACCTCAAGGGCATTATGCTGAGTGAAATAAGTCAGAGAAAGGAAAATACCACATGATCTCTTTTATATGTGGGGAAAAAAATTGAACTAAAAAGAAATCAATCTTGGGGCTGGCCCAGTGGCGAATTGGTTAAGTTTGTGTGCTCTGCTTTGTTGGCCCAGGGCTCACAGGTTTGGATCTGGCACACAGACCTAGCACCACTCATCAAGCCACACTGTGGCAGCATCCCACATAAAATAGAGGAAGGTTGGCATAGATGTTAGCTCAGTGACAATGTTCCTCAAGCAAAAAAAGAGGAAGATTGGCAACAGATGTTAGCTCAGAACCAATTTTCCTCACACACACACAAAAAAAGTCAAGTTCATAGATACAGAGAACAGATTGGTGGTTGCCAGAGGCAGTGATTGAGGGATGGGAGAAATAGGTGAACTGTTTTGGGGTTTTTTTTTAGTTTAAATAAATTGAATTAAAAAAATAAAGATGATCATTTTGTTAGGTGTCTTTTATCTGTTGGGCATCTCCTAATTTTAATTTTCTTATTTTGATTCTTTTCCACTTTTTACTAATCTATTTTCTCCTTGGTTTCAACTAAGCCAGAAAAGAGTTATAGAACTGAGGAATTACTTTTACGGTGTTGACAGAAATATGCTAGTGAGTGAGGGAAGAAGAGCATTAGAAAGCTGAGCTTTAAAATTGTTTTTCATATGCTAGATCCTTGACATTTCTTAGTTTCTGGGATATGTGTCCATGTAATTCATCTTCTCTTTCTTTTTGTGTTTCCCCTTTCATTTCCATATCTCTTTCCACTTCATTATTCACCTATGAACCTTTTAATAGAACTCCTGTTTGACGTCTGACAGTGCTGTTTAGTTTCCTGAGGAATTGACATTTAAACCTGTTGTCTGTGCAGTCTAGACTCTGTTTTCTAGAGCATTTCCCAAATAGTATGAAAACTAGGAGGTTTTCCTTCATAACTTTTGACTTGGTAATTCAATTCTAAGAATTTATTCTAAGGAAATTAGCATATACAGATTTATGGACACACTATAGGACACAGGTTTTAGAGACTAGGCTCTCGTATGTAACTTCCTGGACTTGCATCTGAAAAACTTACTAATTCTGTGACTTGTGAGTATTACTTGAAATCCCTGGCCCTCAGTTTTCTCATTTACAAAATGGAAATATAACTAATATCTTCCTCAAAGGATTGTGGTGATGTGTAGCTAAGACCGTACATGTAAAGCCCATAGCATAGAGCCTGACAGATAGGAAGATCTCTAAACGTGTGAACTGTTGGAGCTAGGATTACTAATGTTGTCATATGATAGATACATGTAATACATGTGTATGTGTGTGTGTGTGTACCTGTGAAGGGGTCCCCTATTCACTACTTATTTTCTTTTAAAAAATTAAAAGATATCCAATAATAAAATATTAATCAAATAAATTGTGCTACATCCATTCTTGGGTGTGGACATTAAGAATAAAGATCTTGATGATTATTTATTAATATGAGAAAATAATATCAAATATAAGTGAAAATAATAAATTAAAAAGATGTACATTGATCTTATAAAGGAAGGAACACTAGAAAAAATAGAAAAATTTTAATAGTTTTGTATAGGTGATTTTTATTTACTTCTTTGTACTTGTATACATTTAAAAAATGTGTATAATGAATATTACATAATATGAATGTAATCATAGAAATAATTGGCTTTTGTTTGAGAATAGAATGAGAACTTGGGAACTGAGAAAGCTTGTGGTACTTTACTGTCATTTAACACACGAACAAGCTAAGATGGAGTGTCTGAGGCCTGAGAGTGGTCCTGAAGGTTGAGCAGCTGTGTAGTTTGAAATAGGAATGATGATGATTGTCCTTTCTAATTCTTGGCTATTGAAGGCTTTGCAAATAAAAACCTGACTAAATATTTTAAAAATTGCCATAGAGATGATGAATTCAAATCAGTTTCAAATAGTATGTAATGGACTGAAAGTATGGCATAGGCAGTAAACATGTTCATTGATGATGAAGTCATTCTGTGGAACCAGCAGGCTGCGCGGAAGTGCAGCAGCTGTGCCCAGTGCACCCTTTCCTCTGCCCTTGGCACATGGGCAGTGTATGGGCCAAGTCTGAAGGTGACATGTCCCCAACAGATTCAGACATGGGAATTTCTGGAGCACTTTTGGTAGGCCATTGAGGAGGGATGTGTGGGAAGAGGAGGTGGGCATCCAAGCCTGGCCTAAAACAAAGGCTGCACAGTCCAAATGCAGAAGCAATTCCAAACAAGGAGCCCTGTGACTGTCACTGAGGCTGGTTCCTATCTCCAGCACTACCCTTACCTGGAGAGCACTCACATGCATACATAGACAAATAAACGTGCTCATTCTTGCTTCCAAAAAATTCTGATCTGAGTCCTAGGTAAAGCTGTGTTGTAAGTAAAAGCTGAAAGAGTAATTTTCACTACAAAGACATTGAGGCTAGAAAACGTAATTTAAAAGGGGTTGAGAGGAATTCTTTCTACTTTTGTGAAGAATGCAGAATTAATTGCTGCAGAGTGTGGAGGACTCCTGAGAACAAAGCATCAGTCTGGCACCTGAAGGCCTCAGAGTAACAGCAATAGCGTCCCCTAGGGTGCTGGCAACGTGCCAGGTGGTAAGGAAATGCCATCAAGCACAGCAGCACCTGGAAATTAGACAAGACGCAGTGGAGCTGGGCAAATCAGCATTCTTCTCTAAGCTCTGTAAATGTAGCCAGGCATTTGTGTACCTTCATCCTGTGCTAGGTGCCAGGATACATACAAAGAGAAACCAGATCCCAGCCACTAGCCTTCTCAGAGACAGAATCAAGTGAGAAAGATGGGCATCACACAAATAAGTAAACAAGTGATTACTTAATTCTAATTTCCGTAAGTGCTCAAAAGAGAAATCTGAGGGCTATGAGGATACATTCAATAGAGAAAACTAATCCAGTTTGGAGCATCAACTGTAGAGGACTTAGTGGCAGACGTATCTACAAGGAGGCCCAGCTGGACGACAAAACAAAACCTTCAGACACCGTATTGGTAGATGAGTGGAGCTGATTGTACATGTGACATTTCCACTATGAACTGAGAGTTCAGTTTTGCAATAATGGGACAGGAAAATGAAAGTGAAATGTGATTATCACTGTACCAATGATCTTAAATTTAACTTCAAGTTTGGGTACCTTGACCCTGTTCCTTGTGTGTCCTCAGTTATGAAACGTCAGAGGGATATTTGGGACCCAGTAACAGGAGATACTCAAGTAGATACAAAATCCTGATCCTAATGAGTAGTAAGTATAGACTAGCCATGTTTCTTAAAATGACTTGATAAGCCATATTACAATGGTATGCTTTTTTTTTTTGATGAGGAAGATTGGCCCTGAGCTAACATCTGTTGCCAATCTTCCTCTTTTTTTTTCCTTCCCCAAAGCCCTAGTACATAGCTGTATATCCTAGTTGTAGATCCTTCTAGTTCTTCTATGTGACATGCCGCATGAGCACGGTTTGATAAGTGGTGCTAGGTCCATGCCCAGGATCCAAACCAGGGAACCCCGGTCCACCAAAGCAGAGCGTGTGAACTTAACCACTACACCTCTGGGCCGACGCCAGTCATATTATGATTGATATGTTCTGTCTTTTCATATGTTCTTGTGTAGATACTTGCAAACCAACTGTAATTCAGATACCATGGTCATTCTAAATTATACCTGCTCTGTGCTCTCAAATATGAAGTATTAGAAGCAGAAGTGACCTTTGAAACCCAGTCCAGCTTTACATTTTGTTGGAAACAGAAGTCCAGATAGTGAAGTGATTTGACTATCTACAGAGCAGAGTTAAGACTCTGCCAGGCCTTCACTCTGCCTTGCTGCCTTCCAGAATGCTAGGAGTTTTCCTGTTTATCCTCTATTTCATTCATTAACATGTTTTAGGGAGCTATTTTTTGATTTTCTGGTTTCACCGTCCCCTTTCATCTTAATTCTTTTCTAACTGTCTCTCATTTTCTCACAATATTTTGCATTTCTTTTTTTACCCTCCAAATTCTTTCTGCTTTTATCCATTTCACATTTACTTATTATGTGAATGAGAGAGAATGCAAATAAGAAAGTACAATTAGGAAAGAATTAGGTATTAAATGTAAACATTGTGAAACAGCATAGTAAGAGAACTTAAGGAGAATGAGAAAATATCGGAACTAAAATGTCCCAATAGTCAGGGCCCAGCCTGGTGGCACAGCCTCAAGTTCGCACGTTCTGCTTTGGTGGCCCGGGGTTCACCGGTTTGGATCTCGGGTGCAGAGATGGCACCACTTGGCAAGCCATGCTGTGGTAGGTGTCCCACATATAAAATAGAGAAAGATGGGCATGGATGTTAGGTCAGGTCCAGTCTTCCTCAGCAAAAGGAGGAGGATTGGCAGCAGTTAGCTCAGGGATAGTCTTCCTCAAAAAAAAAAGAAAGTCCTAATAGTCAACCACATGAAGATCTTACAGCAGGAAAACATATCTTTTTTTTTTTTTTTGCCGTCAAGTTTTTTTTAAGATGTCAAGTTCTTAGGATAGATACCCAGTAGTGGGATGGCTGGGTCATAAGCTATTTCTGTTTTTCATTTTTTGAGAAATCTCCATACTGTTTTCCATAGTGGCTGCGCCAGTTTGCATTCCCACCAACAGTGTATGAGGGTTCCTTTTTCTCCATAACCTCTCCAACATTTGTCACTTTTTGTTTTGGATATTTAAATTTTGTTAAATATTTTAATAAAATAAAGTTATTTCCAATTCTAACGCTTAATATCCATCTAGATGCAATGCCTAAAATTGGTGTCAAGACACATGTTATAACTAGACCCATACTTATGCAAATGTAAGAGAATTTTAATTCTTTAAGAGAGTGGAACATTCCCCAGGTGCCACATGCAATGTTGCAAATATACTAATTTGTCAGTACCTCTGGAACTACACCTTGGAATGAAAACAGCAACAAGAACATTTTTGCGCAACTGTAAAAGAAGCATGTTTTGCTAGAAACTGTTGAATTTATGCTAAGTATTATTTTCCCTCTTACTTAAATACTCTGATATTTAGATCTTCCTAGCATTCTGAAATAGCACTACTCACAAACAGTCATGACATTGGAGAGCAGTCGCCTTTTATTTTGAGGACCTAGGGCAAGAGATGTAGAGAAATGTTTTCTTAGAGTCCGAACAGTGTTAATCAGAAGAGCGAATGTTAAGGATTCTCAGGGACAGTCTGCCACATGAAGTGCAGAAGGCTGCACAGCAGCAGTGTGCATACGTTCTTTAATTGTGTGTGTCTATCTGATCTGTGGGGTCCCCTAGAGCATAGGAGTCAGAGCAAGGGGTCATTTTGCCTTAGTCATAGGGTGGCAATGCTTAGTTAGTCCATTTTCTCAAAAGGAATATTGACCACAACTGTTAGTTGGATTTACTTGGTGGAAGTGTG
Source organism: Equus quagga (assembly GCF_021613505.1). Taxonomy (NCBI): domain Eukaryota; kingdom Metazoa; phylum Chordata; class Mammalia; order Perissodactyla; family Equidae; genus Equus; species Equus quagga. Next base: position 51,251,843 of record NC_060277.1, read on the forward strand.
CTCATTAACTATAATTCATAGCATTTTTCTAACATTTAAAAATTTCAAAAAAGATATACATTGAAAAGTAATTCACTATAGAAAGATCTACATATATAAGCAAATGTAAATCTGTATATATGCATGAACAAATTTTATTAATTAGCATTAGGTCTGGCTATAAGTGAGAGAAAAGCCAAAATAATAGTGGCTTAAATAAGATAAACTTCATTTATCCCTCACACAAACAAAATCCAGAATTAAGGGGTGGTCGAGGGCTGATTTTGTAACTATGTTCCAAGAAGTCTCCAAAAACCCTAGATCTGAGCTTATCCTCCTGCCATCCCTAAAGTGTGGTTCTTGACCCCATGGCCCAAGAATGCCTGAAATCTGAGTCCCATGTGTTTTCTATTCCATCTTTATCATGCTCACTCAACTCTGTGCACTTGTCTCCCTTCATGTCCATGCTGTTCATTCTGGATCAGCCAATTTCTCTATTCAGCATTGATTAATATACTAATTGCAAAGAACTCACTTTCTATATTTGCAGCTGTGCTGTGTTCGCTCTTTAAATATCTCGACTTCATTTCTACTGTTCTGTTCTATTTCATGAAAGTATTAAAACTTTGGAGATATGACACTGCCAAAGCCTTTTGCAAACAACATGCCCACAAATACTTCCTGGTGCTGTGGTGGCAAAGGTTTTAGAGTGTGCTCCTGAAAGATGGAGATTTTTCCATCACTAGAAGTCCTTCACTCTGAGGTTAGTTCTCATAATTCATTAATCAATACTTCTACCCCCCAACAATCACAGCTGTAACAATTAGGGTTAAAATTATTATTGCTAATTCTTTTTTGGATTTTACTGCTTTTATTAACACTTACTACATTTGTTTATTTACAGAAGCATAGTCTCAGATCCAGTCCACAGCAGGACAGTTTAGACAGGAGGAAACCCTAAAGGTCTGGGGACTGTGGTTTGGCAGGTAACAACTTAATATCAGTTGTCAAAATCATTTTTTCTGTAGAGAGTGATACAAATATTTCCACTTAGTATTTCTGTCATCCATTTCATACCCCATCCTCTCTGTTGTTCTCAAACTCCTCATCCACATTTCCTGCAAGTACTTTTTGCCAAAGGGCAGAGGGAATAATTCTATATGCCTCCAAACCTTGAATTTGCTGTGTAGTTGTCATGCAGAGTGTTATCTCTACACATGGATAAATTTTCAGGTGGATCTCTATTTTTGCCTCATTTCCTCAGTTTATGAAGCCTGGATTTCCTATTGTTCAGGTACAAGGAGTTTATGGTTATATAAAAAGTACATTTAAAGGAAGGTATAAGTTAAGTTTGGACTGTTAAATATAAAGATGAGTCAAGGAATTTACACATTAACTTCTCTTGCATACCGTTTTACTAGAGATTTAGGGAATGAATGGCGTAAAGCATGGGGGGTAACTCATTTTCCCAAATGCTATAAAATTTTTCCAAAGATAAATATTTGTTCTTGTTTTTCATTTTCTTGAGAAATTAAAATTCAAATAATTAGATTTCCTTTCCTCAACTTATCTGGACTCAGCATCTCTATGAATTTACTATTTACTCATAGTTATGGTATAAAAAAAGTCTTAAAGTTTTTATTGAACATCAATTCTACCAAAACTGTCAGATTTTTCAGTCATCTAATTGTATGTATCCTATTTTGTAATTAGAAATTTGATTTCTTTGAAGTAATGATAAAATTATTTGCTTCTCCTTGCATATAAAAGACCATTGAAAAAACTATTAATGTTTTGCAAATGAGAGAAGAGGTAGCAGTTGCTGTGAAATGAGTTTTTCGTTTTAACAAGGACAATATATAGAACTCTTCAATCCTCAAATGACTTCCAAAGCCTTTGTTGATTAATATCGGTTTTTGAGGAAAATATCTATAAGGAGTAGTTACTGATATATTAGAGTATCTATATTTGTTTGTGTATGTGTGTATACTCATTAAAGGCATTGACTTTTTTAAAATGTGATTTATTAATGTAGTATATATTTGACTACTTAAGTGCTTATTATGATTTAAAGTTTTGTCCATTTTGTCAATTTTAAGGTTTTAGTTCAGAGAGGTTTTTACTTTAAGGTCCTTAAAATTATGACTTACAGTCTTTCTGGGTTATCAATGAAGAAGCTAGAACAAAAGTGAGCTCAATCATCCTTAAAGTCTTATGAGTATTAGAATTGTTATAAAAGCAAAAGTCAATTATCAGCGTGATTGATTGATAACAGTGTAACATAAAGCAAGTTAGCAGAAAAGGTTAGCATTCCACTTTTCAAGAGACTTATAAAAGAAAGTCCCAGGCACACAACTTATAATCAATGTCAAGATTTATCCAATCTGTCAGTTGAGTTTTCTGTTATGTTGTCAGAACATCTGAGAGATGTAATTTGTAAAAAATGGCAGAACAGTGCCACTGCCTCGTTAGTTGGCCACAACTTTGAGTAAAGGCTGCCATGTGCAGAAGGAGACAGGGAAGTGGTAATGACCCTGACTTGGTGACTTGGTCCTACACGATTACATTACCGTCCTCACCAGCACCAAGAAGGCCTCTCAACCTTAAACTTTAGAGGTAAAAGGAATGACACTGAAAGAGAAAGAGTTACAACTAAACTAAATAAACAGGAGCAGAGTGTCTGGAAGGTGTCCAAAGCAAGGAGGTGGTTTCAAGCAGCCCTCCTGGAGCCTTTCAACGATGTTGTTAGGCTCATAGTTTCATTTGAAAAAACATATTGCTCTCTGAGAAGAGGAGAGTTTATTAGAGAAGTTATCAAATATTAATTTACTCAATGTAATGGAATTTAAATGTAGTTGAAAAAGATGAAATTTTAAGACATTTTTAAGTAAAAACTTTAAGTAAGGTGTATAAATGTGACAAAAGGGTTGTTAGAATGACAAAAAGTGAAGCTAAAGAAAGAATGTCTGTACATTTCTCTGTGGCGGTAATTCTGAAATTTAAACACAAGGCTATGGGGCAAATCTGGGAGAATTTTTAACTGGGAGACTGCTTGAAGGCAGATGTAGCTCTCGTCTCCCTTCTTCATCTTTATATCTCTCTTGCCACTCCCTTCTCTCTTCTCCCTGCTCCTGTCTCTTTCCGTTCATGGAAGTTCTCAAGTTCTGGTCAAGCAGCTGCTCACCAGTCAATCTGCAAGTCCGTCACTGAAACGTCAAGGATTTACCAGGCTCTTGGAAGCTGGTCTCTTTCTGACCAGGAATGGAGGACTATATGGCAGTTCTCCAAAACAATATGGTTTTAAATTTCTGTTACAAAATCTAAAGCTAACTATTCAACATACTTAACTGAATGAACATTTTGAACTTGTGGTAACTATTTTTACCTCTTTATTAGTTTTAGCACATATGTGAAACAAAACAATTTGCATAGTATCTTTTAAGACATATGCTCCCAAATATTTTGTAGCAAGATTTAAATATCTAATGATAGAGGACTGCTCTACTAAATTATTGTATACTTATTAGGTGAACTATTGTAAGAACCCTACTAAAATTACATTTGTGAAGTTTGTATAGAAACACGGAAACTGTTTATATTATGCTATTAAGAGAAAAAAAGAAAAAATTAAATTTTTGCTAAAATTCTGTTATCTATGAGGTTAGTGAGTAGGTATTAAATAGCTTGGTAATAAAATGCCTGGTATACTGTGGCTAGAGTGTGCTTACTGGTATCAGACAGAGTATGTCTTATTGTTCATACTGATAAGCAATGCAGGCATTCAGTTTCACCTGAGACACAGTCTGGAACCACCCAGAAGGAAGCAGAGTGAACCCCATCCTGCCCCACAGCCTGGGAAGAACAGAAGCAAGACAGATGCTCAGACAATGGGTAGTTCTAGTGCTAGACCAGGTAAGAGAAAACATCCCGGGTGATTAGTAACCAGAGATAGGGATTTTCCAATGGAAATAGACCTCTTTAGGAGTGAAATTGACTACCAAACATCTGCACTTTAAAGGATCTTTGTGTAATTACAGATTTAGAGATGGATCATTGTCTGCAAATAATAATAAAGGCTTTAAAAGAGGAAAACAGCATATCAGTCAGTACACACTGGAAGGGCAAAATGTGCATACAGAAGAGGAAATCAGGCTGAACAGAAATACTTCTCTATGCATTTAACCAAAGGTTTTCACTAGCTCCTTAGCCAGAAGGAGTTGGAAATTAATATCAGAATCTCACCACTGTTCACTGAAAGCTGTAAATTTTCCTGTTGATTAATTATGTAATGTTATCATTCTATTTTTAACTGTAGCTAATTTCTTTATTGTCTTTATAAAGAATCAAAGGCTCTCTGAAAATGGAGTTCTAGATAGTTATGTAGACCAGTTTAAATTTTACCTATTACAGTAAAGTTTCTGTTTTTTAATTGGTAAAACCATATAATCAACTCTTTTCAAGATGTTGACTTACATCTGTCTAGTTGTACAGCATAATACAATTAAAATTATATATGAGCATGGTTGGGCTGCTAGGAAGGGAATATATAAATAATAAATAAAGGGAAATATAAATAATTCCATTATTAGGATGAGGCTTGAGACTGATCTACTGTTCCTTTTATAAGATTTATATTGTTGTTATTCTACTAGTATTTATTTGTATATTACTGTGTTTCACAAAAAAGTAAGGATAATTTATAGCAATGTTATCTGTGAAATATTTTTTAAAATTTAGTTGCCACAATAACGTCATCTTAATTTGTATTTTACCAACCAACATCATGAATTTTAGCTACTTTTTTCTGTTCTGTGGTGTCAATGCCCTTCAGCCAAAGACCACTAGAAATACACCTGCAGGCGAACAAGATGGGTTTAATCTTCTTTGCAGTGAGGGAAAGAAAGCACACACCATGGGGAATCGTGGAGCACCTTGGTAATAGATTAGAAAGGACCAATTATAGGATTTTGGCTTTGAAGGCTGAGTAATTCTGGGGAGAGTCTAAGGAAGTGGGGCTTTGTTCTGGATTGGATGCTGTCAGGAAACTGGGGTAATTCTGTGATTGGGTGTCTCAGTAAGTCTTGTCTATAGTAAGAGATGAAGCTGTAACTGATGAAAGAAGCAGCAGTCACTCATATTAGCTGGAAAAGGGGGATATTTTGTATTTTGCTAGCAGCAGAGACCAAAACAGATATTCTTTTTGTCTTACTTTATGATGATCTCAGAGTAACCCTGTCTGAGGTTGGTGTTCTGTGAGATTGTTTATATTCAACATGAGAACATCATGGACTAACTGTGAACACCAGGCAAATTCTCAGATGTCAAGAGTTGCTTTCTTTTTCTCTTTCTCAATGGCTATGTCATATTCTAAGATGTTATCATCATGTCTATTTTCACAAGCTTTAATCTTTGTCTGAGAGCTTTGGCTGAATCTGGCCAGAAAGTAAGATCCATGGAAAGTAAGCTTTGAAAAATAAAATAAGCAAAAGACATATTTATTAGCCAGTTATGTTCCTAAAGTGTTCCTAATTCCATTGGAAAAATGCCTACCCCTAGTTATTACTAGAGATGGTTTCTCTTTCTTTTTCAAGTACAAGAGATATCCTTGTCTGGGTGTCTCTTCCGACTCTGTTTTCCCCCAGTTGAGGGACATGAGCCTTAGCTGGCCTGGGAGGAATCCGCTGTTATAGATTAGGAATATAGTGAATGTTTCAGCGGCTGTACCAAAGAGAAGGAAAATACCAGTGAAATAAACCAGACAGGAGTAGGGGAAGGATTGTCACTGCAAAAATGCAGAGCCAATCATGTCAAAGGTCAGGACTGCAGGGAAGGGAAGTCAAGTCCGTGTGAGGCTGCAGGTCCAGACGTGGGTCAAAACAAGGGACAAGAATGAGGTGCAGGGAGGAGGGTCCAAGAAAGGGCCTTCACCTGTGGAATGTGCTGTCTCTGTGAAATTGTTTGCTTCTCCGTCTGTTTTGCAAGTGAACCCCATCTGCTGAAAGTGATCATGTCTTCACATAGTTACCTGACCCAAAATATGCAAAGGAGAGAGAAGATAAAAACGTATATATCTAAGAATAATTTTAAAAGATGACACGTACACCCCCATTTAAGATGAAACTGATATGGTTGATATGTGTTATTTTCAAAAGAACATTTTCCAAGACCTCAAAAAAAAGAAAGAAAAGAGAAAACTCAGAAACAAAGCAGAAAATATGTATTGAGAGCTGAGACTGCGTATGAAGTGCTTTGAAGGTGGGGCCTGACGTGCAGAAATAAAAGCTTCGGTTTCTAGCATTAAGAAGCTGACCATCCAGGCTCACCATTTTCCTACCTGGATTATTCTCAAGGGGCCTCTTTGCCTCCCTCTATCCCATTCTCCACTTAGCAACCAGGATGAGTTTTTGCTAATAAAAATTGGTCCATGTTGCATCCCAACTTAAACCCTTCAATGACTCCCTAAACTCCCTATTTTCTATGGAAGAGCACCTCTCTAGTTGTTTTCCATAGCTATTTTTAAGAGATGTGAAGAGGCATTCCATCTCCTTCAGATTCTTTGGGTAAATAAGTTAGAAAACACTGATTCAGCAATGTTAAAGAGGTTTCTGAGGCCAGTCCCAGTGGCATAGTGGTTAAGGTCGACACACACCCCACTTCAGTGGCCCTGGTTCGCTTCCCAGGCATAGACCTACACTGCTTGTCAGTGGCCATGCTGTGGTGGCAACTCACATACAAAGACAGGAAGCTTGGCAGTGGATGTTAGCTCAGGGAAAATCTTCCTCAGCCGAAAAAAAAAAGAGGCTTCTGTACCACAAGATTCTTTAGAACTGTGACTCAAATACAGCACTCAGTGTCCGTGAGTTCCCTCTTCCCGTGGTACACATAATGAGACCTTGAGGACTTGAGTACCAAAGAACACTGAGAAATGTCTGTAAGAAATCCAGGATCATTCATCTCGTATCTGAGGATGTTCATGACTCAATTGCTGCCAAGCACACCAATCTCCATGTCCTCAACTTGTCCATTTCATACCAACTTCTCAGTGACTTCAAGACACCTGATTCATTCTGGCCGCTCCCTTGTGCCTCCTGTATACATCTCGTTTTTCAGCATCATTCACTTATTTTGACAGCTGTTTTATTATATACTTGCCCCCACCTCCAAAAACGAGCTTCTGAAAACAGACTCCTGTCGTGTCTTACTGCATTTCTGTCACAGGGCCTGGGACATAGCGGTGTTTGCTGAATGAATTCTACTTTAAATAAACGGTTTCTCTTTCAAAATATCTGCCTTTTGGTAGTGCTCTTGCCTGATATTATTGTATGGACAGTGGTTTTTGGAAATAAAAAAGGAAGAAGATTTTAAGAAAGTATTCTCTTCTCTTTTATTATATTATAAACCAGTAAGTCATCAGTATTGCAACGCTTTGGCACTGTTGTTCTCTGAAAGCTTATAGTTAGTCATTTTGGTTAAAAATGGTCTCACAAATATACATCTAGCATGATAAGAGCTTTGCAAGAGACCAAATACAGTGCTGCCAAGAAATATGGCCACAGGAACCAAGTTCTAAGTATTTTTTTTATTGTTGTTTCAAGGTTAAACACTAGACTGATGAAAAGTGTATAGAATTATGTAATTTCTAGAAGATCTGAAGGGACTTTAAAGGTTATTTGTCTCATCTCTTTCTTGAATCCCAATTTTTTTGCTGCCAAGAGGTTGTGCATCTTCTGTTTAGATGCAACAGTTCCATTGGTAGGGAGTTAAGCTCAGTTTCTCTTGTGATAAATCTGACTGGTGTATGAGGTATTTCTATTGATCTGAAAAAAGAAAAAAAAAATTTATAGCTCCACCTATGATCCTAGTGTTGCCCTAAAAGGCCATATGCAAAACTTGCTTACCCCTCTGGCACAGAGCAGTTCCTCAAATGGTTACTGTCACTGATTCCAATGCATATTCTGTTCTCTAGAAATAATCAGCCCAAATCCTTCAACGCTTCTACATTTGTCCCCAGTTTAGCAGTCTCTTACCTCCTATACTCTCTTATCTCAACAATTACGTTATTTGGTAACTTTTAAAGAATAGCATACAGAAATGAATCCTATTGTTGTTCCATATGAATTTTAGGATTCTTTATTCTATTTCTGTGAAAAATGTTGTTGGAATTTTGATAGGGATTGCATTGAATCTATAGATTGCTTTAGGAAGTATGGACATTTTAATTGATGTTAATTCTTCCATTCCAAGAACATGGAATATCTTTCCATTTCTTTGTGTCTTCTTTGATTGCTTTCAAAAATATTTTATTGTTCTCGGTGTACAGATCTTTCACCTCTTCGGTTAAGTTTATTTCTAGGTGTTTTATTCTTTTTGCTGAAATTGTAAATGGGATTGTATTCTTAATTTCTCTTTCTTCTACTTCATAGATAGTGTATAGAAATGCAACTGATTTTTGAATGTTGATTTTGTATCCTGCCTGTGACTTGACTTTATTCATTTATTGTTTCTAAACGTTTTTTAGTGGATTGTTTAGGGTTTTCTATATATAAAATCATATCATCTGCAAAGAGTGACAGTTTCACTTCTTTTCCAATATGAATCCCTTTTATTTCTTTTTCTTGTCATTTGCTCTGGCTAGGATTTCCAATACTATGTTAAATAAGAGTGGTGACAGTGGGCATCCTTGTCTGGTTCCTATTCATAGAGGGATAGCTTTCAGTTTTTCTCCATTGAGAATGATATTTGCTGTGGGTTTGTCATATATGGCCTTAATTATGTTGAGGTATTTTCCTTTTATACCCATTTTATTTAGAGTTTTTATCATAAATGGGTGCTGTATCTTGTCAAATGCTTTCTCTGCATCTCTTGAGATGATCATGTCATTTTTATTCTTCATTTTGTTAATGTAGGGTATCACATTGATAGATTTGTGGATGTTGAACCATCCCTGCATCCCCAGAATGAAACCCACTTGATAATGATGTATGATCTTTGTAATGTATTATTGTAATCAATTTGCTAGTATTTTGTTCAGGATTTTTGCATCGATGTTTATCAGTGATATTGGCCTGTCATTTTCTTTTTTTGTGTTGCCCTTGTCTGGTGTTGGTATTAGGATAATGTTGGCTTCATAGAATGAGTTAGGAAGCCTCCCCTCCTCTTCAATTTTTTGGAAGAGTTTGAGCAGGATAGGTATGAAGTCTTCTTTGAACGTTTGGTGGAATTCACCAGGGAAGCCATCTGGTCCTGGACTTTTGTTTTTTGGGAGGTTTTAGATTGCCGTTTCTATCTCCTTACTGGTTATTGGTCTATTCAAATTCCCTACTTCTTCTTGGTCCAGTTTTCGAAAGTTGTATGATTCTAAGAATTTATCCATTTCTTCTAGATTATCCAATTTGTTGGCATATAGCTTTTCATAGTATTTTCTTATTATCTTTTGTATTTCTGAGGTGTCCGTTGTAATCTCTCCTTTTTCATTTCTGATTGTATTTATTTGAGCCTTCTATCTTGTTTCTTGGTGAGTCTAGCTAAGGGTTTGTCAATTTTGTTTATCTTTTCAAAGAACCAGCTCTTGGTTTCATTAATTTTTTCTATTTTGTTTTAGTCTCTATTTTATTTATTTCTGCTCTGATTTTTATTATTTCCTTCCTTCAGCTGATTTTGGGCTTTGTTTGTTCTTCTTTTTCCAGTACCTTTAGATGCTCTTTTTGATTGTTTATTTGGGCTTTTTCTTCTTTGTTGAGGTAGGCCTGAATTGCTATAAATTCCCTCTTAGAACCGCCTTTGCTGTATCCCACGGATTTTGGCATGTCATATTTTCATTTATCTCCAAGAATTTTTTCATTTCTCCTTTGATTTCTTCATTGACCCAATCGTTGTTCAGTAGCATGTTGTTTAATATCCACATTTTTGTGGCTTTTTTGGTTTTCTTCCTGTAGTTGATTTCTAGTTTCATTCCTTTGTGTCAGAAAAGATGCATGGTATTATTTTGACCTTCTTAAATTTATTGAGACTTGTTTTGTGGCCTAATATGTGATCGATCCTGGAGAATGTTCCATTTGCATTTGAAAAGAATGTGTATTCTGTGGTTTTTGGATGGAATGTTCTATATACATCCACTAAGTCCATCTGGTCTAATGTGTTATTTAAGGCCAGTGTTTCCTTATTGGTCTTCTGTCACAAAAGACCCCTAATAGCCAAAGAATTCCTGAGAAAAAAGAACAAAGCTGGAGGTATCACCCTCCCTGATTTCAAAATATACTACAAAGCCATAGTATCCAAAACAGCATCGGACTGCCATGAAAACAGACACACAGATCAATAGAACAGAATCAAGAGCCCAGAAATAAACCCACACATTTATGGACGGCTAATATTCAACATGGGAGCCAAGAGCATACGATGGAGAAAGGAGAGTCTCTTCAATAAATGCTTTTGGGAAAACTGGAAAGCCACATGCAAAAGAATGAAAGTAGACCATTCCCTTACACCATGCACAAAAATCAACTCAAAATGGATTAAAGACTTGAATGTAAGACTCAAAACCATGAAACTTCTAGAAGAAAACACAGGCAGTACGCTCTTTGATGTCGATCTTAGCAGCATATTTTCAAGTACCATGTCTGATTGGGCAAGGAAAACAATAGAAAAGATAAACAAATGGGACTACATCAAACTAAAAAGCTTCTGCACAGCAAAGGAAACCATCAACAAAACGAAAAGACAACTTAACAATTGGAAGAAGATATTTGCAAACCATATATATGATAAGGGGTTAATATCCAAAATATACAAAGAATTCATACATCTCAACAACAAAAAACCCAAGAACCCAATTAAAAAATGGACAAAATATCTGAACAGAAACTTCTCCAAAGAAGATATATGGATGGCCAACAGGCATATGAAAAGATGCTCAATATCATTAGCTATCAGGGAAATGCAAATGAAAACTACAATGTGGTATCACCTCACTCGGGTCAGAATGTCTAGAATTGACAAGACAGGAAACAAGTGTTGGAGAGGATGGGGATAGAAAGGAACCTTCGTACACTGCTGGTGCGAGTGCAAACTGGTACAGCCACTATGGAAAGCAGTTTGGAGCATCCCCAGAAAATTAAGAATAGATCTACCATATGATCCAGCTATCCCACTGCTGGGTATTTATACACAGATCTTGAAAATGCAAAGGCATAAAGATACATGCATCCTTATGTTTATTGCAGCATTACTCTCAATAGCCAAGACTTGGAAGCAACCTAGGTCCCCATGAAGGGATGAGTGGATAAAGGAGATGTGCTATATATACACAATGGAATACTACTCAGCCATAAGAAATGATGAAATCCAGCCATTTGTGACAACATGGATGATCCTTGAGGGTTTTCTGCTGAGTGAAATAAATCAGAGGGCGAAAGTCAAGTACCGTATGATCTCACTCATAAGTAGAAGATAAAAACAATGACAAACAAACACATAGCAATGGGGAGTGGATTGGTGGTTACCATAGAGGAAGGGGGGAGGGGGGAGGGCAAAAGGGGTGATTAGGCTCACATGTGAGGGGATGGACTATAATTAGTTTTTTGACGGTGAACATGATGTAATCTACACAGAATTCATAATATATTATGATGTACATCTGAAAGCTATATATTGTTACAATGCAATGTTATTGCAATTAAAAAATAATAAAAAATTAAAAAAGAAATGAATCCTAAATTCAATGTGTGCCATAATCAGCACTCAAAACTTAGAAATACTTTCAGTTTAGGTATTATATTCCAATTAATGCTGTTTTTGAGCAATAACATTATACTATTAACACTTTTAAGATTGTACTTTGATCTAAAACCTCTTCAGCTTTCATTTAGTGTATGCAGTTTGCCAGACTGTGTGCTCTATTATGTGGTCATGAATCTGGATTTTTGGAACTACATGTGGAAAATTACATTTATTCTTCAAAAATTGTTTTTTAAACATTTTATTTTTTCTTTTTCTCCCCAGGGCCCAGGTACATAGTTGTGTATTTTTAGTTGTGGGTCCTTCTAGTTGTGAAAAATTAATTTTTGAAACGTTCTTTTCCCCAACATATTAATAATTTCTATCATGGTTTTATGTCCTATTAAACATTTACTGAGTATCTAAATGTATAAGATACTATGTGAGGCAGCAAGGATGCAAAATCTGATGTCATATTCACTGCCTTCCAGAAATTAGAAGCCTACAAGAGAAGATAGACAATAATATCCGTAATTACAGGATAACGTGGAGACAACTTTAACTAGGTTACTAGTAAAAATGTTAAACAGTCAAGAGTGGTCCTGGGAGCATGCCAGTAACAATTCTGATCCAGAATTGCCTTTACCAGTATTCTCTACATACATGTTTGCAAATGTATTTTGAACTACTCTTTTTTTTTTAAAGGTATACTTTGGTGAGGAAGATTGGGCCTGAGTTAACATCTGTTTCCAATATTCCTCTTCTTTTTTTTTCCTCCCCAAAGCCCCAGTACATAGTTTTATATCCTTGTTGTAAGTCCTTCTAGCTCTTCTATGTGGGCCACGACAGCATGGCTTGATGGGCCTTGTGTGGGTCCACTCCCAGGATCTGAACTGGTGAACCCTGTGCTGCCAAAGTGGAGAGCATGAACTTAACCACTACACCACCGGGCCAGCCCCTGAAGTGCTCTTTTCCTGCTGGAGCTAAGGTAGATGGATGCCCTGAAACCACTGGTGAATTTGGGCTAGATCATGAAGGGTATGCTAACTATCTAGAACAAATCTGGTTAACAGTAGACAAAATTTTATGTGTAGCTACCCTGTCCAATCACTTGTGATTAATATGAATTCTTCTTGCCTAAGTTTACAATTATCTTCCTATTAACTATGAAGAAGTGGCCCAAATGTCCTTGAAAATTATCTCTTCATATTTATTATTAAAAACTCATGCTTTATTATCATTTTTCCAATAGTCTGAACATACATACCCAGTTCCATGAATCTTTCTTCAAAAACCCTAATGAAACTTTCCATTTTATTTACGACACTAAAATCAGTTTTCTGTTGTAATGAAAAAATATAATCTGAATATAGTACTTTTAATGAGCTCTGATAAATGCCAAATGGAGTGGAACAATTATCTTCTTTAGGTAATTATGCGATATTTTTCTTTTCAACAAACACATTTAGCTGGATTATTTTCTAGAACTTCATCCCTGTGGTTTATTTATTTTTATTTATTATTTATTTATTCTTGCAATCCTTATTTTTCTGCTCCCATCCACTTCCCTACACCACTCTAGAGGAGGGAGAGTGGGAGGGGGAATCAGCAAAGAATTTATGATTCACCTTTCAATTTAACAACGTTAGACCATTTCTTCAACCTATTAGCTAATCAGATTTTCATAATTTTCTCTTCTTTTCCAGAAATTAAATGAAAGATGTTGCTAAGTTATATGTCAACAGAAACCTGGGGAATGTGTATGGAATGAATCCTCATTGTTGTAAATCAAGAAGAGGGTGAGATTAGGCTGAAATTATTCTAAGACTACAGTTAACATAGTGCAATTCAGGAGGTCTCTGAGACTACCCTCAGGTTCATTAATTCACCAAAAGGAATCACAGAACTCAGAAAAGCTATTATACTCATGGTTATAATGTATTGCAATGGAAAGATACAGATTAAAATCAGCAAAGGGACACATAGGGCAGGAATCAGGAGAGAACAGGTATGAAGCTTCCACTTGTCCTCTCCCAGTGTAGTCATGTTGACAGTGCTTATTTCTTCCACAAATGATGTTTGACAATGTGCATAGAATACTGCCAACCAGAGAAGCTCACCCAAGCATTAACGTCCAGGATTTCTATTAGAGTTGGTGACGTAAGAATGGCTGACTGCCCACATGTCTGACTTCAATCTCCAGCCCCTACAGAGGTCAGGCTCATACCATGCAGCCCAAGGCCTCCATCATAAATCACATTGGTAGTATAGATTATCTGGCTGGCCCAAAGCCTCCAAGTAAACAAAGACACACTTTTTAGGCAGGACATTCCATGGGATTAGAGATTACCACCCAGGAGCCATCCAAGTGCCAAAACATTCTTTGGGCAGGATTGATCCCTATTGCACAAATTGATTCTGAATTTAGTGTGTAGAGAATTTCAGAGAATACTGAAACTTAGAGACTATGATGGCATACTTAAACTTGGCAAAGACATTTAGTGTCAAAGATTCCTTAGAATGTACTCAAAGCCATAGAGAGATGGGGTTGATGGAGAAGATTTTCCCTGTGAGACTCAACAATCCTCTCTCTAACATGTTTATTGAGAGAGCTCAGAGAAGCCTCTCATCGTCAATAAACAGGTTATGTTCATTCTGTTTTTTCATTCGTTAATTCATATCTATTGAATACAACCATGGCCCAGAAAATATTCCAACACTTGGGATTTATCAGTGAGCAAAACAAGGATCTATGCTACCATAAAACTTCTCACATTTCAGTGGTAGTGGAGGGGAGAAGAGACATACTATAAATAATAAACACGACAAATTAGTAAATTTGTAATATGCCACAAGATGATAATGCCTGTCTAAAAACAAAGAATTGAACAGAATAAGTAGGACAACAAGTACCAAGTGGGTGTTGCACATTAAAGTATTAAATATTAAATGTGCATTGGTGAGATTTGCACCATAACACTTGAAAAGAATGAAGATAGGGGATGTTGCCATTGAAATGGGCTCTCTGATTTGATGGAAATAGAGACATCACAGCGTCAGATGTGAAATGACAGCATTTAACCACCAAAGACAAGATGGATAATACAAAGAGTAGCAGAGCCAAAGAGACTATCAAAAGGTTTTGACCAGGAGGCCTCACTAGCAGAGAACTAAAATGAATAGACACCCTTCAAAAATCCTACCTGATCTTTATAACTGAAAAAATCAGTTCTGGCATATAGCGCTTGATTGAGTTAGACAGAGTCATGACTCTCACTCATTTCCAGACCTTAGTCAATAACAGACTCACTGCTCCTTTCATAAAGGAAGAGATGAGAAGAGGAATTTTATGATAATCTTTCTTCAATATTGCCCAAATATATTTGTGGCCATCTTGCATAATAACACTATAGTGGAGAAAAGGAAATACCTAGAAGGGATTGTTTATTGGACTCTGGAACTAAGATAACACTGATTCCCGGGATCCAGACACCACTGGTGTCCACTCGTCAGAGTGGGAGTTTATAAGGCCGAGTGACTGAAATGAAACTGAATGAAATTGGACTAAGTCCATGAAATTGGACTAAGTTCATAGAACAGTATGATCAGCAAATTCTTTCGGCATTAGTTTTCTAATTTCTAAGTGTATAATTGGAGAAGATATGCTTAACAACTCTCAGAAATCTTACATTGACTTATATACCATGGTACGAAGTCCGTCATTGTATGGAGGGTCAAATGAAAAGAAAATCTTTTTATAACAGGTGTTAGAGTCAATTATTTCCCCATTTCTTTGAAATACCATTTTTACTCTGTAATTCTCTAATTTATTCTGTAATTTTATTCTAAAATTCTCATGTTTACATGGACACCCTTGTCCATTGTATTGATATATTTCATTCATTCCTGCACCATTATTATGCTACTTTAATTACTATGTGACATCGTTTCTCTTCTGGTAAAGCAAATCTATCCCCCTGTTTTTTTTTCTCCAAAATTATTTTGCCTATCCTCACATTCTTATTATTTTGGAATCAGCATATCAATATTTCTGAAAAAGTTTGATTGGAATTTTAGGGTATTGTGCATAGTTTAAACAATAGTTTGGAAAGAACTGTAACTTCACACCATTGAGTTTTCCCATCAGGAATATGGAAATTGTCTACATTTTTTTGGCACATCGTTTTTATCATATATTTCAGTAGCTGTTAGAAAAGGTTTTCTTTATTATCATACTTTTTCAACATTGTGTGTTAAAGGCTGATATACCTGAATATTTTCAGTTAAAGTGAGTGAGGGCTGGGGCATGTCACAAGATGGATTCTCAGATATAGTCTTCTATTTCCCAGTTCTTTCCAATCCTTTTAGATAGTGCCGTCTGGGAGTACTGGCTCTGCTTCGTCTCTCTAATCCAAACACCCATGCTCATTGCTTCCACCTGGAAGCTGACTCCCTTTTGCTTCCACCTAACCCAAGATTAGTGCTAGATATGGGAGTTGACTAACCTTGTTCCTGTTATGGTATCTCAGCTAGTCATCCTGTGTGTTGTTTCTAGGTCATTTCCTACTCCCAGGATCCATCTTCTGCAGGTGAGGATCATTCTTTGAACAAAGTTCTCCCTTTTTTTCTTAAGACTGCCCTGTTGCTTGTTTTGTGTTTTGATGATCCTCTTTAATTGGATGTTACTTAATTATCTTCCCAAAGGGATTCTTTACCTCCTTTAGTTTGCTGAGGGGTTCCACTTTTGTTTTCCCTACGTTATTATAGACTTTTAAGGTCAATATTATTTAAAAGGTTTATTTCTTTAATTTTTATGGATTTGAGAAAGAAGAGAGGCTGTACTCAGTTTGCCCTTTTGAAACAGAAGTCATGATCTCTTTTTCTACACATCTCCAAAGGTTGCAACTCTCTGCAACCTAAACATTAGGAAGTAGAGAAAGACTAATAATTCACTCGTATGTTTTAAAAGTAGCAATTATCTCTCTTTATAAAAGTGATATGTGATCAATGCAAAAAATGTTGAAACACAAAACGTCAAAAGTCAACAATACTCTTACCACTTAAATATTACCATTGTTGTATTCATTCCTCTTTCTCCATATACATATAAAACAAAAATGGATATAAATATCTATGTATATGTGTTTTTATATATACACACATATTTATATACATCTGTATTTTGTCTTCATAATATTATCACTCATAAGTATAAAATATATGTCTTTATGTCAATATTCCTTATGAGATAATTTTAATTGTTATATACATTATACAACTACAACATAATCTCTTTAACCAAATCCTTGTGATAAGAAGGATATTTAGGTATTGCCAGCATTTTACAATTATAAATAATACAACTTTGAACCCTTCTATTTATGAATCTTGCACAGGATTTTGATGAATTCCCTAAGAAAACATTTTAAGTAGTGGTATTACTAGGTTCAAAAGAATTTACATTGTAAGTTTTAATACATGTTGTCAACATTGTCCTCAAAACAAGTTGCACCAATTTGCTCTTCCTACAGCAATATAGGAAAAGTGGCACTTTCTAAATATTTCACCAACTCTAGGTTTTATTATTCTTTATATTCATTGACAATATAAAAGGGAAAATATGCTTTCTCATTATTGTTTAATTTATGATTACTAGAGAATTTGAGACATCTTATTTTCATCTTTTTTTAATTTTTTGGAGAATTGCCTATTAATAATTTTTCCACTTTTGTATTTTTTCTTTTCCAATTGATTTTTTAAATCTTTTGAGAATATCGGTCATATTTTGCCAATATTACAAATATTTGCATTTCGTACTTTGCCTCTTAACTTTATTCACAAAGTTAACTTTTTCTGTTCTGACCATTGTTCTGTTATAGTTACTGCTGGTAGAGGCAAAGGAGAAGGGGTGAGATCTCATCCAGTTGACACAAAAGATTTTTTTTTGTTTTATTTCTTTGGTTGTTTGTTTTACATATTCTGAATTAGTTAAGAGCATAGAATCATGAAAGGGAGATGGAAAATAAGATTTCAGATGTCTCAGTCTGAAAAACCACCGTAGTTTAACTTCTTTCATACAGTAAACCTACAAAAACATGTGCTGAGCAGATGGATGGATGGATGAACGAACACTGGGAACTGATCTTGGAGCTATAGATGACAACCTGATCTCTAGCAGTAGATAGAAGAATGGAGTTTAATCAACATCTTGGTAAAAGCTGAGAAAGACCACAGGGGAATCTGTGCACAGCGTTCATTAGTAATTACCAGAAATAGGTATGTCCATCTTAACTCAAGGACATGTAAACCGGTGAAAACATTTTCTGTAGCACAAGTGACATGAAATTTCATCTGAATCATTGACATTATACCCATTAGCCTATAAACATGCTTTAGGAATTCTATTTTCAAAATTCCCTTGAATGACTCCTCTTCCACTTCCTTTACATAGGCAAACTTCTCAAAAGTGATAAATATTAGCAAAAACTCCATTTCATATCCACTCATTCAAACTTCTGAAGCCCAAATTCTCCTCTTACCACTGCTTTTGCCAACGCCAACAATGATCTCTGGCAAGGTCAGCATTGCCAAATCCAACAGAAGTATTTCTGTTCTCAATATATTCAGCCTTTTAGAAACATTTAAGTTGATCAAAGCAGTCTTCTTGAATCACTTACTTCTCTTAGCCTTGACTCTCCCTTAAAAACTATTAGGATTATTAATTTAATTAACTTCATATATTAGTTTTAGAGAATTATAGGTTTATAAATTTTTAAATGATAGTTATTTGCTATATTAGTGCTTCTGATAAATTATTACATTTTTGTCAGGTTTTCATTATTAAAATATTGAAAGCCCAAGTTAGCAAATTAGATCCTTATTTTGGCAAGGTAAGGAACAAACGTGTAAATATTGTTTATGTGGAAAAAGAAGCTATGAATGGTGAAGTAAAGAGGAACTAGCAACCAGTGGTTTCCTTTTCCAAGGAAACATTAAATAGCTGTTGTTATATATTTGCTTTTTTAATATCAGTTTTCCACTAATGAAAGAATTCTATATTAAGTACAAATTTATGGCTATGTTAACTAACCTGTAAGTAAATAATGATCAAAATTAGTCATCTACAATAGATTTTTTTAAACCAAAAAATGAGCAACTAGGTTGGCCTGGTGGCATAGTGGTTAAGTTCACATGCTCTGCTTTGGTGGCCTGGGGTTTGTGGGTTCAGATCCTGGGTGCGGACCTACACACCACTCATCAGGCCATGCCGTGGCAGCATCCTACATACACAATAGAGGAAAATTGGCACAGATGATAGCTCAGGGACAATCTTCATCACCAACAAAAACAAAAAGAGCAACTATTCCTAATAGTTTAGACTTTTTCTTGTATTTTATGCAATCTTTAATTTTGTCTTCGTCATAGTTTGCTTTTTCATTCAGATTATCTCCATAGTGATGAGACTGTAAAGAGGATACTCTATATCTTCTTCCTTTTCTAACAGATGAATATGGTTTATTTCTCTCAGGGATCTCACTTGCTTAATTCTATTTTCTCTTTTCAGTGGAGAGTTTTTTGCATAAAGAAATAAAGCATGGCATTAGTTGATGTATTATATTCCCTAAGCTTGTCTCTGCCAGTGCCAATTTAGGTAGCATGTTCAGATCTTATTTTGAAGCTTGGAGAAACATTTAATGCCCTACTGGTTTTTATAATAAACAAAATGGGAATGTTAGAACTCTTCTAAGTTTGTTCATTTTAGTTATTACATTTGTTGCAAAGCCAGTAAAAATTTGAAATTAGTTTTCCATTTTCTGTTTTCAGCCCTTTTTTCAGGTTACTTCATTCCATATCAGCTCTTTTTCATCTCTTCTTCCCCTTTTGCCCTTGGAAGTGTTTTACTCCATGTTTCTGTCTGGAGCATAATTTCATGTCACTTCAAGCTCCTTTGCAATGTCATCCTCTTTGCTATGTCTAGTTTGCAGAATCCCCAATCAACGTTTCAAGCTTCAATTTCTTTAACTTCAAAATCCCTACTGCACAGCTCTCCCTGCATGGACCAACCACCTGAGTCAGCATGATTATAAGGCAAGTAAAATCATCGTATTCTTCACAAATATATCCCTATTTTTGTATTCCAGGTACCCATAATTGACAATACCACTCTCCTGATTGTTCAAGCTAGAAAACTGAGCATGATTCACAGCTATTTACTCTTCTACTCCACTATCCAAGAAACTAGAAGTCTTGTCCAATTTACCTCCTATTCTTTTATTCTCCAACCTGTCTAGCATTTCCACCATCACAATGACTACCCGGATTTAAATCAGTATTGTTTCTCACTTGGATTATGACAATGACATCCAAATTGGTCTGACTTCCCTCTAATGTATTGCCTACACTCTGTGTCATTCCCCAACTTAAAATCTATGTATGATTTTACGTTGCACTTTAGATAAAGTAGCCCCATTGTCAAGGCTCAAGATATTCTCGTGATGCCCACCTACACTTGAGCATCTTCCCTTGCTGTCCATAGCCTTGCATATCTTGACAATCCAAACTGAACCACTTTAAAATTTCCAAATATGCCATGTTTGTTCCTCAGCTCTAGGCTTGTTCTCTGCTTCTTTATTTTTAGGACATTCTTCCCCAGTTTCAGTTTGAACTAAATTCTACACATTTTTCAAGTTTCAGTTATGATGTCACTTCCTCCAAATAACTTTCCATAAAACTGCCTCCCAAGTCACTCTGCCTGGGTTCAATCCAAGGTCTACTGTTTAGTAACCACGGGAAAATTAACCTCTCTGTCCTCAGATTTCTCATCTGTAACACGTGGGAGGATATCTCTTAGGGTTTTTTTAATGAATTAACCAATATAATGCTTATAAAGAACTTAGTACAGTACAGAACTTAGAAATCAGTAAATGTTAATTATTTTATTATTTTTGTGGTTAAAATTACTTTGCACCTTTTCTATGTCTTGTATTCAGTCTTAGCATAGAATCTATCTGATTTGTTATTTATGATTATACACTTTCCATGTAAGAGAAGAAGTTCAAAATATTAGTATATGAATAGATAAATAGATGTGGAATAACAGAGGATAAAAGATATGAAAAACGTCTCTTCATATTGCTGATTTTATTATTTCATTATTTATTTTTTACCATGAAAGCTCCAAGGTCATATCATTAACACAAATTAAGGATGAATTTTACAACTTGAGAGAGATTTGGGAATTAAAAAATATTTTTCATGCATCTCTGCTTCTGACCTTTGATATTTGGGAGCACCTTTAAATTCTACACCTTAGTTTTACATGTTAGAAAATTATAAATCTTCTGAAAATTGTCCCTCTTTTTGAGTGTATAATAAACATTTAAGTCATAAATAGATTAATTTCTCCCTTAGATGTACCTTCCTCAAACACAGTTATTGAGGTACATTAGGCAAAACATACTAGAGCATTGTTTCTTCATCCATAGTCATGGGGCCTCTAGGAGTTCTTAGACTCTCCTGAAATATTGTCATTCTATTGAATATGTATATCTGCACAGAAAAGAGCTTTTGCTTTCACCACATTTTCAAAAGCTTTCAGAATTATGATCCAGTACAATACAGCCAACAGGAAAAGACCATCTTGTCTGCTAGTCAGTTCTTTAATAAATATAGAGTTTTTACTGAGGTTTTGTTTTGTTTGCTTTTAAATTATTAATCATTGAAATATTTGCATTTATAGTCTTGGTAAACATAAGTACAGTTCCAAAAATCTGGAGTTAAAAAAACAGTCTGATAAATTTTAATAACAAGAGATGCATTAACAGGAGAGTTAACAACACAAGAACTTGAGATAATATGCTTAGAGAAAGAGGTGAGAATAATGGTCATAAGTAAGATAAATGAAAAAGAAAAGGTAGATTTGAAAAATACTAAATGCAACTGAAAATGAAAGATAAAATTCTTAAAATTAAAAATTCAATGATGAGTTAAAGACCAAATTAGTCTCAGATGAAAAGGTATAAATGAACTAGAATACAGCCCTGAGAATATCACTCAAAATGCAAAATAAGGTAGACTAAGGATACAAAATGTGGAAACGAGATATAGATAATAGAATCAAAATGTCCAACTTAAGAAAAAATTAGAAGGAATGGAGAAGAGACAACAGAAAAGAATTTTCTAGAATTATTGAAATACTTTTATATTCAAACTGAAGAAAAATAATCTGAAGCATGATGAATAAGAAGTCCCTCACTAGGCACATTGTAGTGAAAATGCAAAACACGCAGACACACACACAGAAAATCTCAGAGAAGGCAACTAAATATATTAGGCAGTTTCTGCCTCTGTCTGAGATGTGTTCATGTATGTGTATATATGTGTTTGTGCGTGTTTGTGTGTGTGTGTACACGTGTGTGTAGGTCTGTGTCTGTGCCAGTGCCCCAACTGGCTATAAACTGGAGCTTGGAAAATTAACATAAATTGAAAATGTAAAATTTGAGAAGCAAACCATGGAAAGTATCACAATTTACCACACTACGTTGCACACAGAGCCTTTTATTTAAAAATCTCAGATATTATGTATTTGCTTTTAAATATCTGAGAGAACATGTTTAGCTTTTGGCAATTCATATATCTCTGGGCCTCTGTGAAATATATTGACAAAGAAGACTTAGATATATTATTGTTAAAAGGGAGTTCTATTTTTCTATTTCTCTAGATCGGACCTGAGAAAATGTATACATACTTTCTTTTGTCCTGTTCTGTTTTGCTCTTCAAATGGTTCTGCCCATGGTTAGCTGTGAATGGTGCCTTCTGAAATGCTGGTGCTGACTGATTGGTTGCAGGGCAGCTGGAGGGCTAGATTTCATTTGTGATTGGACATTTTTGTCAGAGGCAAATGAAGAATTGCCATAAAAACACAGTTCACTCTTTCAATTTTTAAAGCTATGTAAAGCAAAAATAAATTATTCGATATATTTTGCTACTATTTTATTATAAATTAATGAAGACTAATTTAATCTCCGGAAACTCATCAAATTATGTTATCATTACAAAGGGGGCTTTTATAGTTTATTAAGCAGTAACTCTTTGATAGCAAGGGAATGTTACAGCTCACTTCTCCTATCATGATATTTACTTATTAAATCCTTTACTAATTTTGCACACTATTTTTTTTTAAATATTGGCAGCTGAGCTAACATCTGTTGCCAATCTTCTTTTTTCCCCCTTCTTCTTTTGCTCCCCAAAGCTCCCAGTACATAGTTGTATACTCTAATTGTAGGTCCTTCTGGCTCTGCCATGTGGGACACCGCCGCAGCATGGCTTGATGAGCAGTTCTAAGTCCATGCACAGGATCCGAACTGGCAAAACCCCAGGCTGCCAAAGCAGAGTGCATGAAATTAACCACTCAGCCACGGGGCTGGCCCTGCACACTATTCTTGAAAATAAAATTAAGACTCCATTAGTGTTTTAAACCCCAACAATGTAAACATTAAAATATAAAGTAACTACAAAATGGCACAGTGAGGAGCTCCATGGATTCTCTCCCCAGCGAAACAACCATATCTGGTAAAAATTCTATTTATCTATCTATCTATCTATCTATCTGGAAATTGTCCTTAGGGAATACAGCAAATGAAGATACATTTACTCAAGAAAACCTACTAAATCTCAGGGATGGCCATGAGAATCTGTGGCATTTGAGCCACAACCCAGCTCAGCATAATGGAAGCTCCATTCAGAATGGGCAGAGCTAAGAAGGTGGGGCTCCCTCTCTCCTCCACCCTCAGTCAAGGGATACAGTATCTACCCAAGAGAGGGAGGCTATCAAGATTTCTCATCCCCTGCCTCCTCCACACGCTTTGATTTGCAGAAGATCTGTTCCAGGCAAGAACAGCTGAGAAGTCTAATCTGGGCTCTCTTTCTGTGCTCAGTCCCCCAATCATAGAGTAGAAACTTGAACCCAAGTGTGGGAGTCCAAGAATCCTGGGATTCCAAACACTCTTACTCCAGCTATCTTGTAGGGCACAGATTCCAGTCTGGGAAACACAAGCGGAGAAGACCAGAGGCTGCTGCCCCCAGCCAACACACTGCTTATAAGGCAGGGGTATCACGCTGAGAGAAGCGGGCTATTATCTTTGCCCCCAGCTCCTCAGAAGTGTCACAGAGCTTTTGTACAGGGACAGAGGCAAGCCATAAAAAGAGAGAGCTCTGAAGCTCTCCTTGAGAGAATTGACTTTATTTCAAATGGAGAATGGGGAAGCCTAAGGGCACCCTTGAAAACAATGAAATTTTGGTGATGAAGCTGGCAACTCCAGGAGAGTAACGTGCTAAACTGAGAAAGAATCAAAGACAGC
Source organism: Equus quagga (assembly GCF_021613505.1). NCBI lineage: Eukaryota > Metazoa > Chordata > Mammalia > Perissodactyla > Equidae > Equus > Equus quagga. The sequence continues at coordinate 51,275,896 of NC_060277.1, forward strand.
TAAGAAGGCTCCTGCTGGGGTTGGAACAAACCTCAAAGATTAACCTCATGCAAAGGCGCCCAAATTTAATTGGAAAAACTATAGAGGGTTTGTGTCCCAGAGCATTGTTGAAAACAATAGAGAAATCAATCAGCAAATAGCAGAGGCTAATGAGTGGCTGTGGTACCTACAGAGGCAGACAGTTTAACAGAGAGATCAGGGAAGGTGACCCAGAGCCGTTAGAACCAGGCCATGCCAGGACGACTGTGGGCTAGAGAAGCAACCTCAGAGGCTGCACACCAGAAAGGAAACAGACCTCAATAAAGCACTGCAGCCACGTCACTGAACAAACAAACAGGAAAACAAGACCCAACGAGGAGGGGGAGGAGGGGAAAGCAGTACCTAGAGTTACAAGAATATATTAGCTAAAATGTCCAGGTTTCAGCAAAAAAGAAAAATTGATATATGCAAAGAAACAGGAGAATGGCTCATACAGAGGGGGGAAAAGCAAGTAACAGAAATTGCCTTTGAGAGGACCCCAATATCAGATATACTTGACAGACATCAAAGTAGCCATTGTACATGTGTTTTAAAACTAAAGAAAACTATGCTGAAAGAAGGTATGATGATAAATTCTCCAAATAGAGAATGTAAATAAAAAGATAGAAGCTATAAAACAGAACCAAAGGTGGAAATTCTGGATAAGAAAGATACAATAATTGACATAAAATTTTCTCTCTCTCTCTAGCTCTCTTTCTCTCTCTCCCCTCTATATGGCACAAAGGCAACTAAGTATCATTTAATTCACTTTTGAATATCTTCTCTGTCCAATAATTAGCAATAGTGGTTCAATAATTTCTAAATGTATTCTTTCCATTTATTCAGTTATTTATTCAATCTGAAGTTCACAGACTTGAGAGTTAACTCAAGCTCTGTGTATGTATTTTAATATTGCATTTCTGCATATTTATGGTAATTAAAATATCACCATTTTTCTTTAACTAGAAAGAGTGAAGTCAAATAATCAGGTGGGTAAGCAGCGGATATTGAACGTAGGTAACTGAAGTATAGTGCTTGCGTTCATTCTTCTGTGAAACAGCTTTTTCAGTACATTAAATGCAGTATTCTGCTATTTCCTGCATTTCCTATTGAGAGAGTTGTTTGACTTTCCTTCTCATACTGAAAACCTGAGGTTGAGAAATAGTGTTTTGCACAGTCATCTTATCAGTGATAATGGTAGGGGTCAGAATTTTTTTGCCATATTGTTTTTTGAGTGTTTTGTTTTAGTGAGAAAGAATGTACATTTACATTTTAGAAACCAAATTAATCAATTTATCATTGCTCTTGATATTCAGATTACCTAGATTAAGTAATAGTTCTAGATAAAAATTAATCTTGTTATTAAAGGTTTCCAAATTTACACAATTTTTTATTTAATGTAAATATGCAGAGTCTCGAACAATAATATTTCTTACTTTTATTCTCTCATTTATGGGGCAGTCTTTGTCAGAGCAGTTCAAAATTTAAAAAATAAGGGGCCAGCCCATTGCCTGAGTGGTTAAAGTTCTGTGCACTCAGACTTGGTAGCCGGAGTTTCTGGATTCGTCTCCTGGGCACGAACCTACTCCACTCATCTGCCATGCTGTGGAGGCATCCAACATACAAAGTAGAGGAGGATCGGCACAGATGTTAGCTCAGGGCTAATCTTCCTCACCAAGAAAAAAAAAAGTTTATAAAAAAAGCCTTAAACTTTCAGATATATATTTGACATCTCAGAATTTAATTCTACCCTTTTTTTCAATGGAGAAAAAATATAGTGTGGTGTGAAAAACTATACAGTGATGAATATGATTATACTCACAGAATTCTTCTGCAAATGACAAAGAAGAATGACATATCCTTACCTCTTGGTCTCTGTAAGATCTTATATATAAAGCGGAGACAGTGATACTTCATCTTGATTACATCTAACATCCTTTATACCTTCACTTTGCAAAGAGCTTTTTCATGTGATTGTTCTATTCAGTTTTGAGTGATTAGCATCTCTAATCTTTTAAGTCTAATCAATAATATATACTTAGTGATGTGTCACACTACCGGTAAATTTGTTCAAAGAATTGACCCATTTTATGCTGGTTCTTTTATTCATGCCTAAAGTATTTTATAATGGAATGAATTTCTTTATTTTATTAGTTAAGCACATGGACTTTGAAACCAGATTGCCTGCTCTCAGATAGTGACTCTGTTACCTCCGTGCTCAGTTTCCTCATCTGTCAAGTAGAGATAATAGTCCTTATCTCAGAGAATTGTTATGAGAAGTAAAGTGTTTCAGTTATTGGTGTGTTGCTTGCTGTTTTTGCTTCCTTAAAGCACAGGTTTATGAATAATTTTCAAATATAAATTAATTTAATATCAGGATAATTTAAATGACACATCTGACAGAATATTGAGCTCCACAAAGAATGACACTATATATATCTTAGATATTGATGAGTAGCCTCATGATTTGAAGGCATCTGTTTTTATTGATATAAGTATTCTTTAATAATTTCATATCCCATCATGGAGGCAAGCTATGCATTCTAAATCACAATCTCTCAATTTTTTTTATTGAGTTCATAATAGTTTACATCAATGTAAGGTTTCAATTGTACATTATTTCTTGACTGTCACCACATAAGTGCTCCCCTTCACCCCCTCTGCCCCCCCAACCCCCCTTCCCCTGGTAGCCACTGAACTGTTTTCTTTGTCCCAGTACTTGTTTATATTCTACATACGAGAGAAATCATCTGGTGTTTGTCTTTCTCAGACTGGCTTATTTCACTTAGCATACTCTTGGTCCTTCCATGTAATTGCAAATGGGATGAATTTTTCTCTTTTTCTGGCTGAGTAGTATTCCATTGTGTGTGTGTATATATATGTATATATGTATATATATGTATATATATACCACATCTTCTTTATCTAATCATCGGTTGATGGGCACTTGGGTTGTTTCCATGTCTTGGCTATTGTGAATAGTGCTGCAATGAACATAGGGGTGCATATTCTACTTTGGATTGCCGATTTCAAATTGTTTGGGTAGATACCCAGTAGTGGGATAGCTGGGTCATATGGTATTTCTACTTTTAGGTTTTTGAGGAATCTCCATAGTGGTTGCACCAGTCTGTATTCCCACCAGCAGTGTGTGAGGATTCCCTTCTCTCCACACCCTCTCGAACATTTGTTATTTTTAGTCTTAGTGATTATAGCCATTTTAACAGGTGTATGGTGGTATCTTAGTGTAATTTTGATTTGCATTTTCCTGATGATCAGTGATGTTGAACATCTTTTCATGTGTTTATTGGCCATCTGTATATCTTCTTTGGAAAAATGTCTGTTTATCTACTCTGCCCACTTTTTGATTGGGTTGTTTGCTTTCTTATTGTCCAGTTGTGTGAGTTCCTTATATATTATGGAGATTAATCCCTTGTCAGATATATGATTTGCAAATATTTTCTACTAATTGGTGGATTGTCTCTTTGTTTTGATCCTAGTTTCTTTTGTGTTGCAGAACCTCTTTAGTCTGATGAATTCCCACTTGTTTATTTTTTCTTTTGTTTCCCTTGCCTGAAAGAACATGGTATTTGAAAAGATCCATTTAAGTATGATGTCAAAGAGTCTACTACCTATATTATCTTCCAGGAGTTTTATAGTTTCAGGACGCATCTTCAAGTCTTTGATCCATTTTGAGTTTATTTTTGTGTATGGTGTGAGACAGTGGTCTACCTTCATTCTTTTGCATGTGGCTGTCCAGTTTTCCCAACACCATTTATCGAAGAGATTATCTTTCCTCCATTGTATGTTCTTGGCACCTTTGTAGAAGGTTAGCTGTCCATAGATATATGGTTTTATTTCTGGGTTTCAGTTCTGTTCCATTGATCTGTGTGCCTGTTTTTGTACCACTACCATGTCGTTTTGGTCACTATGGGTTTGTAGTACATTTTGAAGTCAGGGAGATACCTCCAGGTTTGTTCTCTTTTCTCAGGATTGCCTTAGTAATTTGGTGTCTTTGATTGTGCCACATGAATATTAGTATTCTTTGCTCCATTTCTTTGAAGAATGTCATTGGGATTCTGATAGGGATTGCCTTGAATCTGTATACTGCTTTGGGTAGTATGGACATTTAGCTGTTTATACTTCCAATCCATGAGCAAGGAATCTCTTTCCATCTCTTTAAGTCATTATCAATTTCTCTCAGCAATGTCTTATACTTTTCTTTGTATAAGTCCTTCATCTTCTTGGTTAAATTTATTCCTAGGTACTCTATTTTTTTAATTGTGATTGCAAATGGAATTATGTTCTTGAGTTCTCTTTTTGTAAGTTTGTTGTTGGAGTATAGAAAAGCAACTGATTTTCGTAAGTTGATTCTGTACCCTGAAACTTTCCTGTAGTTGCTAATTATTTCTATTAGTTTTCCAATGGATTTTGGGGGGTTTTCTATATATAAGATCATGTTGTTTGCAAACAGCGAGAGTTTTGCTTCTTCACTGCCTGTTTGTATTCCTTTTATTCCTTTCGCTTGCCAAATTGCTCTGGCCCAAACTGCCAGTACTATGTTGAATAAGAGTAGTGATAGTGGGCATCCTTGTCTTGTTCCTGTTCTCAGGGGGAAGGTGTTCAGTTTTTGTCCATTGAGTTTGATGTTGGCTGTGGGTTTGTCATATATGGTCTTTATTACGTTGTAATTTCATTATATCCCCATTTTGTTAAGAGTTTTTGTCATAAATGGCTGTTGGATCTTGTGAAATGCTTTCTCTGCATCTATTGAGATGATCATGTGGTCTTTGTTCCTCAATTTGTTGATGTGGTGTATCACATTGATTGATTTGTGGATGTTGAACCATCCCTGTGTCCCTGATATGAATACTACTTGATCATGGTGTATGATCCTTTTTATGTATTGCTGAATTTGGGTTGCCAAAATTTTGTTGAGAATTTTTGCATCTATGTTCATCAGTAATATTGGCCTGTAGTTCTCCTTTTTTGTGCTGTCCTTGTCAGGCTTTGTTATCAGAATGATGTTGGCCTCGTAGGATGTGTTAGGAAGTGTTCCATCCCCTCTAACTTTCTGGAACAGCTTGAAAAGGATAGGTATTAAATCCTCTCTGAAAGTTTGGTAGAATTCCCCAGGAAAGCCTTCTGGTCCTGGGGTTTTATTCTTTGGAATGCTTTTGATTGCTGTTTCCATCTCTTTCCTTGTGATTCATCTATTCAGATTGTCTGTTTCTTCCTGATTCAGCTTTGGGAGGTTGTAAGAGTCTAAGAATTTATCCATTTCCTCTAGGTTACCCATTTTGTTGGCATATAGTTTTTCATAGTATTCTCTTATAATCCATTGTATTTCTGTGGAGTCTGTTGTTATTTCTCCTCTTTAATTTCTGATATTGTTTATTTGGGCTTTCTCTCTTTTTTCTTTGTAAGTCTGGCTTTGGGTTTGTCAGTTCTATTTATGTACTCAAAGAACCAGTTCTTTGTTTCATTGATCCTTTTTACTGCCTTTTTTGTTTCAATAGCATTTATTTGTGCTCTGATTTTCATTATTTCTCTCCTTCTGCTGTCTTTATGCTTTGTTTGTTCTTCTTTTTCTAATTCAGTTAGGTGTACTTTGAGATTGCTTATTTGGGATTTTTCTTGTTTGTTAAAGTGTCCCTGTATTGTGATAAATTTCCCTCTTAATACAGCTTTTGCTACATCTCATATGGCATGTTATCATTTTCATTTGTCTCCAGATATTTTTTGATGTCTCCTTTAATTTCTTCAGTGATCCATTGCCTGTTCAATTGCATATTGCTTAGTTCCACATCTTTGTCCCTTTCTCAACTTTTTTCTTGTAATTAATTTCTAGCTTTACAGCATTATGATCAGAGAAGATGCTTGTTATTATTTCAATTTTTTTAAATTTATAGATGCTTGCCTTGTTTCGCAACATATGGTCAACCCTTGAGAATGTTCCATGTGCACTTGAGAAGAGTGTATATTCTGCTGTTTTTGGATGGAGTGTTCTATGTATGTCTATTAAGTCCAACTGGTTTAACTTTTCATTTAATTCCACTGTTTCTTTGTTGATTTTCTCTCTGGATGATCTGTCCAATAATGTGAGTGGGGTGTTGAGGTCCTCTACTATTATTGTGTTATTTTTAATATCTTCCTTTAGGTTTGTTAATAGTTGCTTTATGAACTTTGGTGCTCCTGTGTTGGGTGCATAGATATTTATAAGCATTATTTTTCTTGATGGAGTACCCCTTTGGTCATTATATACTGCCCCTCTTTATCTCTCTTTACCTGTCTTATCTTGAAGTCTACTTTGTCTTATATAAGTATTGTGAAGCCTGCTTTCTTTGGTTTGCCATTAGTTTAGAGTATCATCTTCCACCCCTTCACTCTGAGCCTGTGTTTGTCATTGGAGCTGAGATGTGTTTTTTGATCTTGTTCTTTAATCCATCTTGCCACTCTGTGTCTTTTTATTGGAGAGTTCAGTTCGTTTACATTGAGGGTGATTATTGATGTATGAGGGCTTAATGCTGTCATTATATCACTTGTTTTCTGGTTTTCCTGCATTTCCTTTGTTTCTTATCCTGTGTGTTTTGGTCTACCCATTGAATTATTCACTTTTTTATGATGTGTTTCTTTGTCTTTTCCTCAATTATTTTTTATATCTCTTTTCTGCTTTTTAGTTTAGTGGCTACCCTGGAGTTTGTATTTATAATCTTGTGTATAACATAGTCCATTTTCTGATGGCCTCTTATCTCCTTAGTCTAAACTGATTTGGTCCCTTTCCTCCTCCCCTCCTATATTATTTTTCTCATATCTTATTCCAACTTGTGTTGTGAATTTGTGGTTAAAGTGACAGGATTGTCTTTGCTTTTGGTGTTTTCCTTCCATTTAGACTAATGCTAAAGTTGAATATTTGCTGTCCTATTCTGATTCTGTCTATCTATTTGTCTCCTTACTCTGTGATTTCTGACCCCCTTCTCCCCTTTTTTCTTTTTTCAGGTATGAGGGCCTTATTTAGGATTTCCTGTTGGGGGGGGTCTCATGGCTACAAAGTCCCTTAGCTCTTGTTTGCCTGGGAAAGATTTAATTTCTCCCTCATATCTGAAGGATATTTTTGCTGGATAGAGTATTCTTGGCTGAAGATTTTTATAGTTTAATGTTTTGAATATGTCATTCCCTTCTCTCCTAGCTTATAATGTTTCTGCATAGAAATCTGCTGAAAGCCTGATAAGGGTTCATTTGTAGGTTATTTTCTTCTGCCTTGCTGCCCTAAGTATTCTTTCTTCGTCATTCATTTTTGCCAGTTTTACTACTACATGCCTTGCAGTACGTCTTTTTACATTGACAACTCTAGGAGATCTGGAAGCTTCCTCCACACATATTTCCCTCTCATTCCCTAGATTTGGGAAGTTCTCTGCTATTATTTCTTTGAACACACTTTCTGCTCCATTCTCCTTCTCTTCACCTTCTTGAATACCTATAATTCTTATGTTGCATTTCCTCATTGAGTCAGATATTTCTCAGAGACTTTTTTCATTTCTTTTTAGTCTTAGTTCTCTCTCCTCCTCTGTCTGGAGCATGTCCACACGTCTATCTTCAATTATGCTGATTTGCTCCTCTGTGGTGTCCACACGAGCATTCAGAGAATCCATATTTTCTTTTATTTCTTCCATTGTGTCTTTCATCTCTAATATTTCTCATTGATTCTTCTTTATAGTTTCCATCTCTTTTGTGAAGTAACTCCTGAATTCGTTGAATTGTTTCTCTATATTCTCTTTTACCTCATTGAGTTTTTTGATGGTAGCTATTTTGAATTCATTGTCATTTAGTTTACACATTTCTGTGTCCTCAGGACTGAGCTCTGGGTGCTTGTCATTTTCTTTCTGGTGTGGAGATTTGATGTAGTGCCTGATGTTGGAAGGACAGGTCTTTCCATTCTGATATTATTCTATTGCAGTTACAGCCTATTGCCACTGGGTGGGGGTTGAGAGTCTCATATTCTGAGCCCTCTGCTTTCAGCTGAGATGTGCCTGTGTGGGTTGGGGGAGGGGTGTTTTCTCCCACATGCAGTCTTCGAGTTTCCCTATCAGCTCCCGCTATCTGGTCTCCTGGGGTCTTGGGTTGATGAAGTCACCCTGCATGAAAGCTTTTGCCCCATTAGAGGGCTTCTCTCTAGGATGCAAGGGCACCAGGGAGTCCTGGGTGATCCTGCAGACACGTGACACCTCCCCTGGTCCTTCCCTGATGGAGCCTCCTGCATTAGTGACCACAGTCTTTAAGGGAGGGAGCAAAGTTCTCACTTACCCCATTCCAGCTCCTCTGAGGGGGGATCCAGTCTCTCTGCCCTTGGTTGTGTGGCTGCTGTGACTCTCTGAGGGTTTTTATGCTGTCAGGGCCTTTTATATTAGAATATGGTTTCTCCTTGTTGTTTGTTGGAGGGGAGAGAGTCCTGGGCGAGCTCACTCTGCCATGACCCTGATGTTACTCTCCAGCCACAATCTCTCTATTTTTGGAGACTCTTCAACACAATTTTGAAACTTTGGGGTTAATTTTTACTCTGTCAGGTTTTAAATCTTGTAAAATGTGGAGTCCTGTTTAAAAAATAATATTTTCAATTGATCTATATTGTCACAATTAATACAAATGTAAAGATAGTGAAAACTGCCTCTTCACTGAACTAAGCCCCAGAGATCACACGGGAATCTCTTCATAGCTTTTCCCCATGGTTGCACTCACACAAAGGGAAGAGCATTATTTCAACACCATTCAAGAAGGAGGGCTGGGCAAGGATTGGACTCATTCACCAATCACACTATACATGAATTAGTATTCATGCATTTTTTATTATTGTATTATTATGATTTATATTACTGCCTTATTGTTGATTATCACTGTCCCATCAAACTTTGTTTCCTCTGTTAAAAGCAGTCCATATATCCTTCTGTTTGTAATGATTATAACGGTCATGATCATAGTTATTTGGGCACCATACTGTTTCTGGCTTTTAGGGCCCATGTTAATGTCAACTAGCCATAACTCCCACATAGTCATTCATTCTTAAACTGCAATGTTATACTTTTTATGGTAATGTGAAAGTGATATAGTGTTGTGAAGATTATATTGTTGAAAACTGCTTATGTTCTACATTTTAAAATGAAACACGTGTCATATTTACTGCTAATGGATATGTTTGACCCATTATTGATGAATGGTTCCCATGTGTCCTAAGAAACAGAAAATCAACAGGGCTTCCCTACATCCAGGCACTAGTGAACTCAGGGGAAGCTTGGATACAGGTGTGCCATTAAGATCCCCAGGTTGTCCTCTTTAGCTGAAAGGGAGAATATTTCTAGGTAAGAAAATAGAGGTTCTTCTTTTTGAGTATGCTATCAAACTAGGTTGAAGTAACTGTTTTTCAGAAAACCAAAGAGTGTGAATCCTCACTAATTTGCAAATTTGATGAACTGATCAGCTTAAATTTGGTGCATTAGTCAGAAAATTAAAGATGAATATCTTTGCAGCCCAGTCTTGGTGTGCATACTTTAAATGGCCTCATCTCTAGGAAGACCATGGATCACTCATCCCTCATTCCGTGAAGCTACAACAAAACAAGAGGTTTGATATGGGCAGTTAGGCTTATAACCTGATATTGAGACCACTGATGATCTCCAGTGGATTGTAGAAAATTCTGGATGTTATTCTCATTTTTACTTATAAATTCATCACATATCCTGAGATTCTCTATAGATTATGTTTATTATTTTTCTAATGTAAATATAAAATATTTTATACAGTAAAATTGAAAAGGATGACTACGGTGAGTTTTGGAAGTAAAAAGAGACCAGTCCTAGGAAAAGGGCGCTGAGGAGCAGGGGAAATTCTGAAGATCGGGCACACCCACTTCCTTTTGAGAAGAGTCTACTCTGAAAGAGTGTGATGGTCTATGCTCAGAATTTTGGGACAGTGGTGCAAGGAACTTTAAGAGGGAGACCTCAGTCTACTATAAGGGCTATAGGGCTGATTTCTCTGAGGACATATGAAGATAAGAATACCCTGTGCACTGGAGCCCTGGACTTAAATATCCCAGAAAAGGAGGCTGTCTCTCTCATTGAGAGGGAGGGAAAGTATGGTTAGTGCCATGCAAAAATCAAAGGCTATTTGTGCAAGTAAAGAGCTGTTGTATCCAGCCAGATTGGGCTTCGTTGGTTATTGGTAGGATAAGAGCAGATTTCATGTGACTGGCCAGTGTCATGAGCTGATTGAACTTATCCTCTAAGCTGAATGGACTTAGAGGTTAAATCTGGGGTATTAGTGGTAATCTGATTCTGAGAAAATTTTCCCAATTTGTCCACCAAATAAGTTGACGACATTAATTACCTACCAGAAGGTAAGTTTATTTACATATGAAAAAAGACACATGTCTCAAATGATAAATCTAGCTAGACCAGTATTGTACTTGGAGTAAACACATCATAAACATAGAACCCTGGTATCTAAGGACCAGGAACACTTGATTCTATTGTGCAACAGAAAACACAGCCTGCTGCAAAAAATTCAATGGGAAAAATATAATGAGGCTCAAATATAGAAAAAAGGGTCTATAATTTTTTTAAATTATTATAAGCTTTAGTTTTTAATAAGTTATGATTTCTTAAATTTTGGATATCAAAAATGAGCTTCTCATTCAAGCCCAGAGTTCCTGTGTCTAAAGGTCTCAAGTGAGCATCCTTTTTTTTGTCTGATCACTGGTACCCTGATTTGATCAGTTTCCACAGAAACCTCAGAGTGCAGCTTCCATAAGCATGTAAGGCTTCGTGAGATGACTATTTATTAGGGGTTCTAATATTCTATTCCAAATATTGGTTGTATAGCCTTGATGAAAAGTATAATATATTAGCATTCTAAAATTACCTGTTGGTAACTGAGTGTTTATAGTAGAGACAGGTGAAAATGACCAGGGACAGATGAATTCTCAGGCTTCACTCAATAATATGTCCTGGGGTCATCTTTTGCAGACCCTATTTGAACTCTTCCTTTGCTCAGGAATTCTTATGATTCTAATTTAATGATTTTATAAAAACTGTGAAATTTTCCTTTAAAGCATGTGCTGAGTATTTCAAAACAATACTGAACTGTCATCAAAGGAAATTGTGTTAGATGAGAAAACTGAGGAATTGGTTCAAATAAGAGATACTGTGACATTTCAAAAGGTACTATAGAAAAATTGATAGCTGACATTTCAAAGCTGGGACATAATTGCATTATATCAGCAGTTCAGGGTCTATGTCTAGGAATCAGATGAAGGAAAAGTTCAGTGAAACTTTGAGTTTTCCCATTCCTGTGGAGAGTCCATATGGATTCCATTATTCCACCACAGTCAGATTGTTGGTAACAACCCTTCCTTGCTATATAACTGTCAAAATACCTGAAAGGAATGGAGCAAATGCTGACTTTTCAGAATTGTGAAAGAATCTCTGTTTCAGCAAAGTAGTACAAGTTGTAAGAAATTAGCTGTGTGTCTGTGCTAAGTCAGTTTTCTGAGAACTGCCACTCATCCCCTTAGTATCCAATTGACAGTGATACAGAACACAGGTAAGTAATCAATTAATCAACAAATATTTATGGAACAAGTACATTACTAAAAGAATTGCATCAAGTGTTACAGGAAATATAAACAAGCTTAAGCCTAACTTCCTCCAAGGAGATGACCAACTTTTCACCAGGTAACTTATAAATACCTCACCTGTGAGTGAGTGTAACTCTTTTATTGAAGGCATGAACTCCGTAGGGCCTCAACAAGAAAGAACTTTATCTTTCTGCCACTATGACCTTCAAACATGCTGTCAGATCTCCTTTTTTCACATTTGATGACCTTTTATGGTCACTTTGGAGTAAGGGAAAACTTTCATTTTCAGCTATTAAAAAGTCTAGTCTATGTGGGCCACCAGAATTCCCGCATCTTTGCCCTAGCAAACAGTGATGGTGCAGCTTCTTCCAAGGCTGACATTGTGGGCTACTCTAATGTCTTTCTTCATTTATGCCTCCAATTTCTGAGAACACGTGGGCTACTCCTAAGAATTCATGGTCAACTCCAGTAACAGCATAGGCCAGACATTTGGATGTCTGTGGGTTAGCAAACTTGCAGCCAGGACATGATACCTATCTCCCTAATTATTTTAGATCACCCTCTAACCTGGATTAATTAGTGAGAAAGCCCACAGTACTCTCTAGTCCTATAAATTACATTCAAAAACTTCCACAAAAAATCTTTATGCTTCTCTTACAAAGGCTTGTTGTGGGCGTGGGAGAATGTGGTCAAAGGACCAGCTGGGCTACCTTTTAGTAAAGACCCATGGATGCACCTAGGAACTCTCTTTAAAATTTTGGATATTTATCATCCATTGCCCTCAACTTTGAGGGTTTAGCTACAATTCTGGGATAACACAGATTGCTCCATCACATATCCCATTATAATAATGTAGGTGAATAAAGGATCTAGTTTCCCTGAGCTAAATCATGGGGGCTGCTTTACCTCAAAGCTTCATGAAGCATAAGCCTCAGGACACCTCATTTACCTCCAAGGTCCTATGCCTAATTTTGTATTTATAATTTTGTATTCCTTCCCTTAAAGTGCTCACTCCGAAATGTATAAGCTTCAAGCCCCACAAACTTGAGTCTACTCCTGAGAGCTCATGTTGAGTGGAAGACTGTCAAGTTCTCAAACTTGAGAGATGGCAAAGCCACTATCTGGAGCTTTCTGGTAAGGCTTTTTAAGAAGGAATTTAAAGATTTCTCATTTTATCAACAGAGAGAACTAACTGTCTTGGAAGTTTAAGTAGACACTATTAAAGGAGTTAGCCCCTTCTAAAGATCCTATATAGACCCAGAATTTTAGATGACCCTTGGAAATAGCAGACTATCTAAAGAAAACCCTATCTTTGCATTATCACCAATATAATCTTTACATGAGATTAATGTTTTGCTTTAGAATAGGACATAATAATCCATTTCCATGTGTCATGTGTAATATAGCACTATATATATGCCAACTCTCACTGTAATTCTTTCAGACATTTTTGATCTTTAATCATAAATGCCATTTTGGGAGTCTTTTCCAGTATATAGAAGCCAAGAGATCCTCTTTTCATACTAAATTTAATCTTAATTTTGTATGTGTCAAATACCTGTGAATCTCTTCCATATGTGTTTTTTGTATGACATCTCAACCTATTATCTCATTGATATTATACCACTTCTTCATTACCGGACTATTTTTCCTTCTAATACTTTCAATTTTTTGATTTCTGTTTCACCGTGCTAGCCTTATCTTTCTATAGCAGGTCAGAAACATACTAAAAACTTGAAAAGCCATATTGGTCCTGTTTTTACTTTTGCATTTCTTCCTCCTTGGATATTACTATTTGTTTCACTAATGTTTTCCAGGTAACTTCCAATTTACTTTGAAATGCTTCCCTTTCATGTCAAACACTTCTTTTTATCAAAAAACAGTAATTTGTCACTCTGTCTGTTTGGTTCTTCTGTATTTGTGAACTATTGCCTTGTAGTAAAATCTGAGCCAAATGGGGCTGTTTGGTGTACTTTGTATTCAGAAGGGATACAAGAAAACTCACAATCACGAGATGGCTGATCCCGCAGCACCAGGCTGTCTTTGCGCTGTGCTCACCCAGCACCCTACTGGAAATACGATGGGCTGCTGCTTGAATGCCCAAAGCTCAAGCTATACAGCTTTTCACAGTGTCCTAGAGACACTACTCTCTGTACCTATCAAAGAGATACTGCTTCTGTCTGCTTTTCCTCTCCCTAATACCTTCAAACTGTCTTTTGTCCATTTATGTCCTAGAAGCATGGCAAACCATACATTTAGAGTCAGAAGACAGCCAGGACTATAAGGAATACGGATAGGTGGAGTTGAAAAAAAAAAAGGCTAGGTGCCGGCCCCATGGCCGATTGGTTAAGTTCACACGCTTTGCTGTGGCGGCCCGGGGTTTCGCCCATTCAGATTCCGAGCGCGGACATGGCACCACTCATTAGGCCATGTTGAGGTGGTGTCCCACATACCACTACTAGAAAGACCCACAACTAAAATATACAACTATCTACTTGGGGGATTTGGGGAAAAAAAGCAGAAAAAAAAAGAAAAACAAGAAGATTGGCAACAGTTGTTAGCTTAGGTGCCAATCTTTAAAAAAAAAAAGGCTATCATAATCATCCTTAAAATAGACTATCATTCTAACTACATATTTGGAGAACCAGAAAGACTCAGATAAACAGCTTTGTGATGGGAAGGCTGTTGTTCACTCATTAATGTGCATTTAAACAATGAAACATTTCTCATGGTTTCTCTCTCTCTAACAAATCCTGCCTCTAAAAGTTCTGTGCCTCATACTTTAATAGAATAATAAATATATATGTGTATATATGCTGGTAACAATAAAATAGGGTAGTTACACATTAAATTAGACATTTGTTCTTTTCCTCAGATTAAAAACCAAAAACAAAAATAACAAAATCCTATAGTCTAATTTTGAAGGAACAGACTCATTCAGAAGCTTGGTATTCAGTTAAGTAGGAGTCTGTTTCATTACTCCCTTATGAAGATATAAAATATATACATTTTTATTCTAAAATACGTTCACTTTTTCTAGACTCTGTTTTATTGTCTCACATCTGAAGAGTATACTCAGTATCTGAAGGCTGATGCCAAACCCATATCAAAGTAAAGATAATGAAAGTAATATTGCTTTCTAAAAGCACAGAAGCAAAAGCAGATACCTCGGATGAACTGATTCTCAAATCTAACGCAGCATTTTAATTTTGTCTGTGCTCCCTCTCCAACTCATACAGCCATAGTACATTTTGAAATTCTTAGAGTTCTTTTTCATAGAAAATAACTAAAACCAGGAATCTTTAGAGAGCATAATATTTTCTAATCACAGATTTGTAGTGTGTTCCCAATATGTTGCTTCTTTAATTGAATGCCTTAAAATAGCAATTGCAATGCTCTAAATCTAATTTGTTAAAATGACAATAATGGAATTAGAGGATGAATGCATGAATGAAAATCTCTTCTCTAAATGAAGAAGAATTATTCATGATGGAAAACTATCAGAAGCAAGTTTGGGCTTCTCTAATAGCATACTAGATAATTTTTTATATAAAATGTAGTTTCAAATATTTACCATTTACTAATTCCTGTAAAATTCAATACAGCCCAAAGTGAGATAATTGAGGGAATATGAATGTTATATTAAAAATCATATTAGAGATTACTTTAGAGTTGAAATGAACCTGGTGATAATCTAGTATAATTTCATTTTGTTTCTGAGTAAGCCCAGTCCCAGAGAGGTTAAAAAATAAATAAATAAAACACTGTATTAATGGGTTGGGCATTGGTAAGATAAGAAACTTGTTCTCCCAACTCCATGCCCAGAGTGCCTTCCACAACCTCACTAAGGCCTTACTATGCAGGCAAATTTGAGACCAGAGACTGGTCCATTAAAAAATGAAGTCCTAGTCATAAAGAAAGGCAACTCTCATTGAATTTTTCTCCATTCCTAGAGTAAGCTATTTATCTCAGAAAGAAAGGTAGGCCACATTGTTTATCAAAACATACAAGCTGTCATTACTTGCCTAAGCCATTTTTTTGAGGTTGTCTACATTTTTGTAAATTATAAAGTTGGCATTTGCTTTATCCCTTCTTCCAAATTGAAAGCAATCTAAGTGTCCAGTTGTTGCAGATGAGTTGTGATTTATCTATGTTTTGCAGCCACTAACACCGCTGTGGATCCAGATACCCGATGGCTTAGCCATTTTCATTCCAATGTACATATCCAACAGAAATACATAAATGCATCAAAATATATGTGCAAGAATGTTCATAGCAGTTTTATTCATAAGGGTCGTTAAGTTTGAAACAATCCAAATGTCTAGTAACTTTAATATGGATAAATAAATTATGGTTTATTCACAAAATAAATGGTGCATAACAATGAAAATTAACAAACTTCAGTTATTCCCAACAGCATTGACGTATCTCACAAACCCAGTGTTTAGTGAAAGAAATCTAGACAGCAAAGGATAAAATACTGCACATTTCTATTTTTACAAAGGGAAAAAACAATCAAAACTAGTCTCTTTTGTTAGTAGTCATAAATTGCGGTTCCCTTTGGGGAGAATAGAGGTGATAGTGATTGAGAAAGAGTAAAAGAAAGGCTTCTGGGGTTCTGGTAATATATTTCTTGACTGAAGTGGTGTGATAATTCTTCAAGCTGTTAAGCTTAAGATTAGTCTACTTTTCTATATACATGTCATACTTCAATGGAAGGATCTTTTAAATGCTATGGAAAAATTGTAGTGATAATGAGTAATAAACATGGCATTTTTAAATTACAAAAACAATTTAAAGTTTTGAAAAGAGATCCTAATCATATGCTAAAATATTGACATATATTAATAAACATGTTAATCATAATTATCTCTGGGTAACAGAATTATAGATGAACTTAATTTTTCTCTTTTGTTGCTCATTTTTTGATTAATTTATACATTATTTTTCTATTCTACCACTTAACTGGCTTCATGAGGGTAAAACTCTTTCCTGTCTTGGTCACCTCTGTGTTCCCAGCATCATGCATATAGTAGACACTCAATAAATATTTGTTGAATGAATAAATGTGAGTGTTTGAATGTGTCTCTCTCCTGACCTTAGAGACCCTGGGGCTTCTCTGCATGAATTTGCATAGAGTCAGCCCATCTTGTGAGTTCCTCCCATCCTTGCTGATTCTCTTCTTTCCTTCCTCCTCCAGGAAGCATTCCCTGATGCTCCTGCAGCCTTATTAGGCTCCCTTCCTCTGACAGCTCCCAGACATAAACTGCCTGTCTTGTTCACTAAAGATATGTTACTTTTAATGAAAGAGTATTATAACATTCACATAAATTATGCTTAAGTTTATTTTTAGAAAAGAGAGATTACTTCAACATCTTTTCACCTAAACAGTGGAATTCATGTGCTGAAAAGGTATATATGCATTGCTTTTTCTCTTAAATCCTTGAAGTTCATTTTAGGCTATATCTATTGAATTCTACTTTATATATTCATTCCTATTAACTAAGATTCAATAGAATATCTTTGCAAAAATTAAATAAAACTCAAGAACAGATTCAGCAGGTAAAATATATAGACCATAAGAGAGAAGAGAATGTGCACAGCACTGGTGGGTACACTGCTGTGCTGTTTGCAGGAGTTCCGATGACAGCACTGACCCTCAAAGAAAATTCATTTAGTGACAGAATCGCCCATAAATTCAATGTTAGCTAGGTATCAACCAACCAAGTGAAAAGCATTGATGTTGAGTTTGATTGTTCAATTTTTCTGTCCTAGATTGAATAGCACAGGACAAAAGCCATTTGTTTTTCAAGACATGTTGGCAAAAAGAATCCCAAGTTCCCCATTAATGTCTGTCTTTGAAAAGAAAAATTTGGGGGTGAAAGACCTGATGACTTCTGAACTTATATGTTGATAGCACAAAGACATCTCAAAGAGGACTGATGGAAAAGGTTAAATTTCATTCATGTTAATTCATGTAGCCTTCAAAAAGTGGAAAGAACTTGAAATTCATCAGAACATAAATGACCTTGAAATCTAGCACAAAACTGCTGTCCCACAGCATCTATCCCAGGAGGCTAGACAATGAAACTCCTTTCTAGGTCAAACCATTTCTACTATTTTTTTTTACTGAATATATTTGACATAAAACATTGTGTAAATTTAAGGTATATAATGTGTTAATTTGATACATTTATATGCTGTAATATGATTGCTGTTGTGGCGATATTTAGCACCTCTATCACATTACATAATTATCCTTTCTTTTTAAGATTATTAGGTTAGGATAATTAAGTTTTAGTTTCTTAGTTTCATGATTATAGCACAATATCATTGTCTGTATTCATTATACTGTGCATTAGATCCCTATCGTGTATTTACTACTCATTGTAAGTTTTTACTGTTAAACATCATCAATCTTATTCCCTTATCACCCCCCCCCCCCCGCCCATTCCCTGGTAACTGCCATTTAACTCTCTGGTTTCTATGAGTTTGACTTAGATTTCACATCATATGGCACTTGTCTTTCTGCGTCTGAATTATCTCACTTAATATAATGCCGTCAAGGTCCAACCATGTTGTTGCAAATAGCTGTATATCCTCCTTTCTTATGGCTGAATAACATTCTATTCTCTATATATACCACATCTTTTTAATCCATTCATCTATTGATGGGCATTTAGGTTGTTTCCATATCTTTGCTATTGTGAATAATGTTGCAACAAACATGGGAGTGCACATATCTCTCTGAAATCTTGTTTTCATTTCCTTTCAGTAGATACCCAGAGGTGGAATTGCTGGATCATATAGTAGATCTATTTTTCATTTTTTGAGGAACCTCCATATTGTTTTCCATAGTGGTTGGACCAATTTACATTCCCACCAACAGTGTATAAGGGTTCTCTTTTCACTACATCTTCATCAGCACCTGTTGTCTTGTCTTTTTGAGGATAGCCATTCTAACAGGTGTGAGGTGATATCTCATTGTGGTTTTGATTTGCATTTCCTTGATGATTTTTGATGCTGAGCATCTTTTCATGTGCCATTTTGAGGTCGTCTTTGGAAAATCGTCTATTTAGTTCTTCTACCCATTTTTTAATCAGATTTTTTTTTTTGGTATTAAGTTGTGTGAGTTCTTTATATATTTTGCATATTAACCCCTTATCTGAAATATGGTTCTCAAACATTTTCTCCCATTCTGTAGGTTGTCTTTTTATTTTGTTAATGGTTTCTGTTGTTGTGCAGAAGCTTTTGAGTTTTATGTAGTCCTGTTTATTTTTAGTTTTGTTGTTTGTGCTTTTGGTGTCATATGCAAAAAATGATTGCCAAGATCAATGGTGAGGAGCATCTTCCATATGTTTTCTTCCAAGAATTTTATAATATCGAGTCTTATTTTTAAGTCTTTAATCCATTTTGAGTTAATTTTTGCGACTGGTGTGACATAGGGTCCAATTTCATTGTTCTTCATCTATTTCTCCAGTTTTCCCAGAACCATTTGTTGAAGAGACCAGCTAGATGTTCCTGGTTCCCTTGTCAAATATTAGTTGGCCATCTATGTTGGGATTTAATTCTGGGCTTTCTATTCTGTTCCATTGGTCTGTGTGTCTATTTTTGTGCCAGTATTGTATTGTTTTTATTACTATGGTTTTGTAGAATAGTTTGAAATCAGGAAGCATGATACGTCCAGCTTTGTTCTTTTGTCTCAGGGTTGCTTTGGCTATTCAGGATGTTTTAGGTTCCACAGAAATTTTAGGATTATTTCTCCTGCTTCTGTGAAGAATACCTTTGATATTTTGATGGGGATTGTGTTGAATCTGTAGATGGCTTTGGGTAGTATATAGATTTAAATAATATTAATTCTTCCAATCCATGAACATGGTGTTTCTTTCCATTTGTCTGTGTTTTCTTCAATTTCTTTCAGCAAAGTCTTGCAGCTTTCATTGTACAGATCTTTCACTTCCTTGGTTAAATTTATTTCTAAGTATTTTATTGTTTTTGATGTTCTTGTGAATGGGATAATTTTATTTCTTTTTCAGATGTTTCATCATTAGTGTAAAATAATGCAACTGATTTATGTATGTTGATTTTGTATCCTGCCACTTTACTGAAATCGTTGATTAGTTCCAACAGTTTTTTGATTGATTCTTGAGATTTGTATATATGTAAAATCATATTATCTGCAAATAGGAATAGTTTTACTCTTCCTCTCATATTTGGATTCCTTTTAATTCTTTATCTTGCCTGATTCTCTAGCCAAGACTGCAAGTACTATATTGAATAGGAGTGGTGAGAGTAGACATCCTTGTCTTATTCCCAATGTTACTGGAAAAGCTTTCAATTTTTCTCCATTGACTATAATGTTAGCTGTGCGTTTGTCACATATGGCCTTTATTATGTTGAAGTAGGTTCCTTTTATACCCAATCTATTAAGGATTTTATCATGAAAATATATTTTGTATCATAAAAAGTATTTTGTTAAATGCTTTTACTGTGTCTATTGAGATGATCATCAATCTAGGTGATTTTTATCTTTTGTTTTATTGCTGTTATGCGTTACATTTATTGACTTGCTTATGTTGAACCATCCTTGAATCCCAGGGATAAATCCCACTTGGTTATGGTGTACAAAACCACTCCTACTATTGTACACTGGATGTGTTACTAAGTATCCTTTCTTGGATGGAGCACAAGATAGACCAGGTTTAGGACTGGCATCCAGCAGGTGAACAGATCTCCCAATCACTTGAGAACTAATATTCCACAGTAATGTTTCACTTGTTAGAATCAAAGTCTAATTGTAGTATTTCACACTCTGTTCTGGTGTTTACCAGTTATATTCTCAAACAAAATTAGATAACTCCTCTGAATCTTAGCTGTTGTTGTTTGTTTTCATCTCTAAAATGTGAATGTTTACCTAGAACAGTGTTTTCCAAACCTCTCTGGCTGTTAGCATCACATGCACTGCATTTTAAACTTATAGATGCCTAATTGGGGAAGGAGAGTCCATGGTCACAATTGTAAAAAGCCACTCAAGCTTGGTGACTACTGATCTGCATGGTCCTTAAGATGACTTCCAACTTTAAATGTCAATGATTTGTCAAAATGCTGTAAGTGTTCAAAAAATGACGTGCTGTTAATGCTATAGAGGTTATTGTTAAGGATTTTGTTCTTTGAGTTCCTCTTTGTGAAATTCTATTTCAAAATGCAATTGTCCCACTCTGTGCACATGTATGACAGGAGACTCCCTTGTTACACTAACACATAATACTCCAAAATCAGATTAAAAAATAACAAAGGGAAGGGCAAGAAAAGAGATAGTAGCACAAAAGTTTCCTAACATTCTTCCTGAATGTCACTCACCTCTTGCATTATTCACTCTTATTTCCTCTGATACCAACATTTTAGGTCCCTCAGTTAATTTTGGAAAAAATATTCACTTTTCTCCCAGACTTTCTCGAAGTTTTACAAACCTGCCATTTTCATAATTAATATTACAAAAAAATATTTTTTCAAGAAAATATTGATATAAGCAAGGAGAGTTTAAGGATAAGTGCCATAGCGAATGGTAGGATTTATGAAGTAAAGTCATCACAAATTCATCCTCAAGAAATCTCCTTTCCCAAAAAGCATTATGTAAAAGGATTAGTAGAAGAAGAAATTAAAACCTTATGGTAAAGAAATTTGGAGATCAAGTATGCAAACACATTTTTGAATATTTTAATTTACTGAAATAAAGCAAGAAAAGTATCATACTAAGATAATATCCATACCAGTTTACACATTTTTAATTAATAATGATATGTTGAGAGTTTTTTTTCTTTGTGCCATGGAGTCAATTTCAACTCCTAGTGACCCTATGCACAGCATAGTGGAACCCTCCCGGTCTGTTGCACCATCTTTCACCTTCCAGTGCTGTATCTGACAATGTTCCACTGCCATTCATAGGATTTTCATGGCCCATATCTTTGGAAGTGGGTGGCCAGGTCCTTCTTCCTAGTGTGTCTAGTCTGGAAGCTTCTCTGAAACCTGTCCACCATGGGTGACCCTGCTGGTGTTTGCAATACCAGTGACATGGCTTTCAGCATCAAAGTAACATGCGGTCATCACAGTCTGCCAACTGACAGACAGGTGGTGTGGTCCTCTGACGGGAAATGAACCTTGTGCTGAGGCAGTGAGAGCCCTGAATCTTAACCACTAGACCACCAGGGCTGGCTTTTTTTGAGAGTAGTTATTTAAATTCAATATCATTAGATTTCTATAAAACTTCTCCTCCTTGAACTTTTAATAAATACTTATACATTGCAGATATTATGGATATTTAAATTCGTATCTGCTGTGCCTTTCTTCCATCTAAGTCTTAATTTCTTTATGATTTTGTCACTCAGGATTGTTGACTTTCGTCTCTCTCATCCCAGTCAATTACCAAGCATTTGCCATGCTGCCTACTAATTATTTTCCACCTTCATTGCCACCCTTGTTGCTCAAGTAGACAACTGCAATGGACTCTTAATTGGTCAACTTTAAGTTTTTCAGTAAAAGCTTCAGTGATCTTTGAATAATGTCTGAAGTCTACTGTAAGGCAGACAATAGCACATAGACAGAGAAGAGGTCTTATAAATAATAATTTTACAATATTTACAATATCCAATTAAAACCTAACTTTCAGTTATATATAATAAAAATAAACATATAACGTTCCAAGAAGATCAATTTCTCACTCTCGTTCAGAGAGTAACCGTCTAAAGTCAAGAATATATATAGAGGGATTTATTAGGGAAAATTTCTACTGATAAAAAGAACAGTCACAATGAAAAGGCAGAGCACCAGGAGTTAAAGATAAGCAGTTACAGAGAGATAAGAAAAAGGCACAGAAAGAGGAATTAACGGCAATTAATATATGTTTTGCCTACCTCAATATTTTCTGTGGGCTTTGCCTATAGAAAATTATTAGCAAAATAAACCCACAGGCTACAAAGATCTGTATTTAGTTAAATTAAAAAATGAGGCACAGAAGTGATTATTATCAGTGAT
Organism: Equus quagga; assembly: GCF_021613505.1. Lineage (NCBI taxonomy): Eukaryota > Metazoa > Chordata > Mammalia > Perissodactyla > Equidae > Equus > Equus quagga. The sequence goes on from NC_060277.1 coordinate 51,298,568, forward strand.
ACCTCAAAGATTACTCCACATTCAATGGGAAACGTTGGGATCCAACATTTGTGATCCAAATTTGTGATGCGCTCTAATTATCCCCCATTCAAGAGTAGCTGATTCCATATTCTTGCTTTTCAAGAATAGAGTCTTGCCAGATGTATCCAATCAATATTTTTAAATACTTACTAATTAATAAGCATTGTTCTAGGCCCCAGAATACAGTGATGAGTAGTGGGGAATAAGATAAAATTTCAAAACTCATTGATAATCACTGTGGAATTGGAGGCGGGTAGGGGGATGGCAGACAAGCAAAAAATGAATAAGATAACTTCCAATAGTAATAAGTGCAATAAAGGAAATATCATAGGTTAATTGAATATAAATCACCAGTCTGGGAGGGAAAGGAATAATTTAGATGGAGACATCTTTGAGGATTTTTATCTGAGATATGCATGATAAGCAGGAAAAAGACCTTGGAATTTTGGAGAAAGAGTATTCCAAACAGAGGGAACAGCAACTGGAAAAATTCCTGAGGAAGAAATGATCTTAGTATGATTCAGAAACAGAGGGAAGGGTCCAGAAACAGAAGGGAGGTTAATGTAGACAAGCCAGAGAGTGGTGGAGAGCTACACAGTGGTCTAATCTTGCATGATTTTTAAAAAGACATTTTTTTAGAGCAGTTTTAGGTTTGCAGCAAAATGAAGGGGAAAATACAGAGATTTCCCATATATCCTCTGACCCTACATATGCATATCCTGCCCTATTCTTAACAGCGCCCCACCAAATGTTGTAACAACATTTGTTACACCTGATGAACATGCATTGCTAAATCATAATCATCCAAAGTCCATAGTTTACCGTAGGATTCACTCTTAGTGTTACGCATTCTATGAATTTAGACAAATGACATATGTCTATCATTATGGTATCATACAGAATATTTTCGCTGCCCTAAAAATCCTCTGTGCTCTGCCTATTCATCCCCCTTCCCCAGCCTCTGGCAACCACTGATCCTCTTATTGTCTCCATAATTTTGCCTTTTGCAGAATTCCAGAATGTCATGTACAGTATGCAGCCTTTTCAGATTGGTTTCTTTCACTTAGTAATATGTGCTTGTTTCCTCCACATCTTTTCATGGATTGACAGCGCATTTCTTCTTCAGTGGTGAATAATATTGTGTTGTCTGGATGTACCACAGTTCATTTATTCATTCATCTGCTGAAGGACATCTTGATTGCTTCCAAGTTTTGGCAATTATGAATAAAGCTGCTATAAACATCCATCCACAGAAAGGGATAGATGCCAGATTGTAGCCAGGTTATGTAAAATCATGTCTTAAATCCTCATTATTTTTAGTTCCTAGTGAAAATTACAAGAAAGATAAGAGGAAATTTCATGCTTAATTTTAGGATCAGACTCTCATGTACCCTCTGGTGTTTGGATTAGTTAAGTTGGTGTACTGGCCATGTGGCCAGTTCTGTAGCACCTATTACAAGGAATATTTAGTCAGATGGTCAGAGGAAAGATTGGCATCAGAGTGTTGAGTAACCATCAAGATTTCAGGATTACCTGGAGGTATTATTGGAGCAGGTCAGGAAAATGATAAGGAGAGTTAGTGGCAATTACCATATCTTTAGCTAACTTTATTGGTTTGAGCACATAATCTGTGGATATGTGATATGTGATAGAGTTGAGTTACAGAGAGAGATGAGTTAATTTTATGTGTCATCTTGGCCAGGCTATGTGCGGTTGTTTGGTCAAACATTAGATATTCCCTTGAAGGCATTGTACAGATGTGATTAGCATTTAACATCAATAGGCTGTAAGTAAAAGGGATTACCTTCAATAATGTGGGTAGATATCTAATCAATTGAAGGTCTTGAGAGCAAAAACCGAGGTTCCTTGAAGAAGGAATTCTCCCTCAAGACTCTAACGGAGAAGTCTTGCCTGAGTTTCCAGGCTGCTGGCCTGCCCTACAAATTTCCAACTTGTCAGCCCTCACAATAGCATGAACTCATTCCATAAATGTCTCACTCACTTTATATGTATCCTGCTAGTTCTGTTTCTCTAGAGAACCCTGATTAATGCACCAAGTAAAACCTCCAATGCAAATTCCCCTCTGAATTTCTTAGTTGTCTGAAGACTTCAGAAACTACAACCCACTTTTCCTTTTTCCTCTTAAGGTCTAGAGCAGAGCCAGCCTCAGTCACTCACTCCATGCTTTCCTTCCTTTAAGTTTCCCTATGATGACCTGCTTGATCATTGAAAGATGAAGGCTCACACCTCATTGGCCAGGGCTATCCTGATGGCCCTACCCAACACCAGGGGGCCAGCTTTTTCAATCTTAGGGGATAAATGACATATATGAATCTATGTTACAGCACTCTTCTCTTCTATTTAAATGTAAATAACATGGGGACATTCATCTCAGGTAAGAGAAGTGGAAACATGAACATATATCTAGCATATCCACTTGAGCAATCCAGACATATAAAATGCCAGAAATGATCAAGAAAATATTAAGATATATGAACATTTTTATCTTTCCCTATTGACTTCAAATTTGATTAAGAGCAATATTTCTTAAGTCCTTTCAAAGTAACCTATATATTCTGCAAAGGCAAGGTCTTGCACATCCAAAGCAAAATGAAATAGGAGAGTCTTAATTGTCTAAACTGGGTGTCTGCGGTAACTCAAATCATCTTTCTGCTCTAATTTTGCTGAACGTTTTCAGCCATGAGTTCATGAGCAAATGTAAACATGCCCAAATTAAATCAAGCACAACATTTAAGGAGACTGTTTATTAATTTGTTAGTAGAAACTAGACCTAAAATAATTTTATTTCCTACATATCTGAATTTGAGGCAATATGTCTAGTGGTTGAGAGCATGAAGTCTGAGCTCAGCTCCCTGGATTCAAATCTGGGCTTCACATTAGCTGTGTGACCTTAGGCACTCTATAGCCTCTCCTTGCCTCAGTTTGTCCACCAATAAAATGATGATAATATTAACATTTATCTTATAGTGTGGTCGTGAGTATAAAGTACATAGATTAGTATCTGAAACATAGTAAACATTTAAAATACTGTTATTATAAGATACTATCGGATACTTACTACTGCTTTTCATCCAACAATACTGCATCAGATTTTGTACACAGCATTCAGTTAGCTGTTTGATGAGAAACGATCTGGACTTAAGTTTGAGCCCTAGATCTATAAATTAGAAGTTGATGACCTTGGCAAGCCATCTTCTGTGGCTTTCTGACCTAGGAGATGGACCTGACACCAGCTATACCCATATCATTATGAAAATCAAGGGTGATTATGTTTACTTAAAGTAAATTATAAAATTCTGTATAGCTGAGAAGGCCTGCAGTCTATTCATTTTTTCAGTTATCCTAAAAATAGTTAAGACTACAAGCGCTGGTGTTCCACAGCCATGTAGCAAAGAAACATGCAAAAAAATATATCAGAAGAATCACAGTTATGTTTAAGTATATAAGTGTTCATTTTCCTTACTTATCAAGAAAAGAAAACTTATTTTTCAACCAAATTAGTAGTGAAACCTAGTTATTTAAGTGTGGTTGTATTTCTTTGTAGTTCTCCCTCCGTGTTCTCTCTTTCACATTTTTCTTCTACTGTTGATGCACTTGAGTTCCAGAAGCAAATTGTCTGATGTCCTTTCCCTGCTTCCGTGGCTCAGCAATCTCTCTCTCCTGCACCTGCCTGGGTGGTCTTGCTGTTTTCTTTCCTTTTCTGACTAAGTCTTCATCAGAGTAAAATGAGAGATAATCTACACAAAGGATAATGAATATTGATCTTCCTATTTAGCCCCCAAACACCTACAGAGGGGATCGACTTAAAGAACATTCCGAGGTAAGAGAATCTAATAGTCACCTGAAAACAACAGCAAAATGTGTTTTAATGGAATCATGTCTACAGCTGTTTGAATGCTGTTCTCTTTCACAGACTTTTAAACTAAAATCATATCATGGCTTTACTGCTTTGGGCTCCACATATTTTTTTTTGAAGTGTAAAATAATTATGTAAACATTTTAATACTATAGGGGCTTTATATTAAAACACAGTGGAAAAAAACTATGCAAACTGGAACACTTTTGTACTCTCCTCTACTTCCATTCACTATCAAATTCACATAGGAATTGGCAGTTAGGGGAATAATTTGAAATATGTAGACAACTACATGTAGGTTTTCCTTTTGTTCTTTCACTTGATCTAGCTAATTTCACAAAAAAATTTCTGCTAGTCCCCCATATCCCACTTGCCAAAAGCCTTTCATAGCTCTGATACAGTCCCCAGTGTTTAAAAATTAAACATCATGGCATCTTCAAAAATAAAGGACCAACTTGATTTCCATGGATGAGATGATTGGACAATATCCACAGTCAAATAGCCTTCCTCCCACATGTTGCCAGGCACGGTATGGCCTCATACCCACTCATAGTTCCTCCAGTGTTTACTGTTCTTCCCTGCCCTGTCTGTCCATCTGCAGAAAGTATACTATCTTGAAGATGCAGATCAAAGGAGAATTGTTCCATTAAGACTTTCTTGATCCCCTAGTAGAAATTAATCTTTCCTTCCTTTGATTTTCCCAATGTTTTAAATCTATTTGCTGCAAATTGCCTTACACGAGGGTGAGCACTAAAGCAGATTATAAGTTCTTTGAGGCCAGGGACTTGGTCTTGTCCATCTTGTCATCCTCTGTAATGTTTGTTATGTTTGTCTACAATAAATGTTTGTTGATATAAAATAAAACCTTCATTGGGATTTTGAAGGTTGCTACTTCATCATTTTGTCACTATTTCTAAAAGTCCATTTATTTTTAACACACTTTTATACATCAGATTTCTCTTCAGAAAATGATTTCTAATGCGAGTGCAGCATTGTCTCCAAATGGATCACCACTGAGAATTGGAGGCAGTTCTTTCAATGTAATTCAACACAAGGGATGTGAAGAGCTCATGTAGAAAATAAAAAAGAGTTGAAAAACTGAGAGTGTGAAAATACACACCAAAGTCATTAGTCTACAAAAGTTGAAAACATACACCCTCAATCCAGTCCAATGTGACTGGGAGTCAGCTGTATTATCACGATGAATTAATGAGGTTTCTGTAGGCACTGAGCATAAGGTTAATGTTGTGTATTCTCCCTGATTTCCCGTGAATCTTCAACACTTGTGAAGTTGTATTACTGGGCTCTGATAATTCACTATAAAGTTCCTAGTTAACATTTAAAAAATCTTATTTGGTAAAGCGATTTTTAAAAATTCACAAAGCACCACTAGGTCATTTATATTCCACTAGTTTATGCTGCCTAATCTGAAAGTACTTGTTTTCTTGGCCCCTGAAGGTGTGTATTAGTATTTTCTTGCTGATGTAATAAATTACCATAAATTTAGCTGCTTTAAACAATATCCATTTATTCTGTCATAGTTCAATAAATCAAAAGTCCAGTCATAGCATGGCTCCGATGGTCTCTGCTCCTGATTTCAAAAGCCAAAATTGTTGGCAGCACTGCATTCCTTTCTGGAGACTTTGGAGGTGAATGTTCTTCTAAGCTTATTCAGGATGCTGGTAGAATTAAGTTCCTGGTGGCTGTAGGACTGAGGTTCCTGTTTCTTCCCTCACTGTTGACTGGAAGTCATCCGTGGATTCTAGAGGTTACCTGCATTCCTTGTCTCATGGCTCCCTTCCTCTGTCTTCAAAGACAACAATGGGGGCTGGCCTGGTGGCACAGCAGTTAAGTTCACACGTTCTGCTTCAGTGGTCCGGGGTTCACAGGTTTGGATCCTGGTTGCGGACATGGCACCACTTGTCAAGCCATGCTGTGGTAGGCATCCCACATATAAAGTAGAGGAAGATGGGCATAGATGTTAGCTAATCAGTCTTCCTCAGCAAAAACAGGAGGATTGGCAGCAGATGTTAGCTCATGGCTAATCTTCCTCAAGAAAAAAAAAACAAAAAACAAAGACAACAATGGTGGGTTGAGAACTTCTAATGCTTTAAATGACTCTGACCTCCCCTTTTACCTCATTGCTCATCCCACTGTGTTCCAATACATCTTTTAATGGACTGTTCTACTTTCCTCTTCTACTTTTAAGGGGCTCTGTGATTACATTAGGTCCACCAGGATAAGCTCCCTATCTTAAGGTCATTTTATTGTTAACTTAATTTCGTCTGTAAAGTCCCATCACAGAAGTAACTAAACTAGTGTTTGATTGAATAACTAGGGGACAGGAATCTTGGGAGAACACTTTAGAATTATGCCTAAAACAAGGTGGGAAGTCTCAACTTTTACCCCTCAGCAACTGAAGTGTACTTTTTTTAAACTTGAGTTCATAACAGTTTACATCATTGTGAAATTTCAGTTGTACATTATTTCTTGACTTTCACCATGTAAGTGCTCCTCTTCACTCCCTGTGCCCACCTCCCACCTCCTTTCCCCTGGTAGCTACTGAACTGTTTTCTTTGTCCGAGTACTTGTTTATATTCCACATATGAGTGGAATCATCTGGTGTTTGTCTTTCTCAGTGTGGCTTATTTCACTAAGCATAATTACCTCCAGGTACATCTATGTTGTTGCAAATGGGATAATTTTGTCTTTTCTTCTGGCTGAGTAGTATTCCATTGTGTATATATACCACATCTTCTTTATCCAATCATCAGTCAATGGGCACTTGGAGAGTTTCCATGCCTTGGCTATTGTGAATAGTGCTGCAATAAACATAGGGGTACATATGTTACTTTGGATTGTTGATTTCAAGTTGTTTGGGTAGATACCCAGTAGTGGGATAGCTGGGTCATATGTAAGTTCTATTTTTAGTTTGTTGAGGAATCTCCATACTGTTTTCCATAGTGGCTGCAGCAGTTTGCATTCCCACCACCAGTGTATGAGGGTTCGCTTCTCTCCACACCCCCTCCAATATTTGTTATTTTTAGTGTTAGTGATTATACCCATTTTAACAGGCGCAAGGTGGTATCTTAGTGTAGTTTTGATTTGCATTTCCCTGATGATTAGTGATGTTGAACATCTTTTCATGTGTTTATTGGCAATCTGTGTATCTTCTTTGGAAAAATGTCTGTTAATCCTCTGCCCATTTTTTGATTGAACTGTTTGTTTTTCTCTTGTTCAGTTGTGTGAGTTGCTTATATATTATGGAGATTAACCTCTTATCAGATATATGATTTGCAAGTATTTTCTCCTGGTTGGTGGATTGTCTTTTGGTTTTGATCCTAGTTTCTTTTGCCTTACAGAAGCTCTTTAGTCTGAAGAACTCCTGCTTTATTTTTTCTTTTGTTTTCCTTGTCTGAGAAGACATGGTATTTGAAAAGATCCTTTCAAATTTGATGTCAAAGAGTCTACTACCTATATTATCTTCCAGAAGGTTTATGGTTTCAGGACTTATCTTCAAGTCTTTGATCCATTTTGAGTTTATTTTTTGTATGATGTGAGCTAATGGTCTACTTTCATTCTTTTGCATGTGGCTGTCCAGTTTTCCCAGCAGCATTTAGTGCAAAGACTGTCTTTTCTCCATTATATGTTCTTGGCACCTTTGTCGAAGATTAGCTCTCCGTAGATGTACGGTTTTATTTCTGAGATTTCATTTCTGTTCCATTGATCTGTGTGCCTGTTTTGTACCAGTACCATGCTGTTGTTTTGATCACTATGGCTTTATAGTACATTTTGGAGTCAGGGATTATAATACCTCCAACTTTGTTCTTATTTCTCATGGGTTTTTTTAGCAATTCAGGGTCTTTGGTTGCCCCTTATGAATTTTAGTAATCTTTGCTCTATTTCTGTGAAGAATGTCATTGGGATTCTGATCGGGATTGCATGGAATCTGTAGATTGCTTTGGGTAGTATGGACATGTTAACTATGTTTATTTTTCCAATCCATGTGCACAGAATCTCTTTCCATGTCTTTATGTCATTATTTCTTTCAAAAATGTCTTATAGTTTTCACTGTATAAGTCATTCATCTCCTTAATTAAATTTATTCCTAGGTACTTTATTCTTTTTTTTTGGCAATTGTAAATGGGATTGTATTCTTGCATTCTCTTTCTGTAAGTTTATTGTTAGAGTACAGAAATGCAACTGATTTTTGTAAGTTGATTTTGTACCCCACAACTTTACTGTTGTTAATTATTTCTAATAGTTTTCCAATGGATCCTTCAGGGTTTTCTATATATAAGATCATGTCATCTGCAAACGGTGAACGTTTCACTTCTTCAGTGCCTATTTGGAACTCTTTTATTCCTTTCTCTTGCCGAATTGCTCTAGCAAAAATCTCCAGTACTATGTTGAATGAGAGTGGTGATAGCGGGCATCCTTGTCTTATTCCTATTCTCAGAGGGATGGCGTTCAGTTTTTCCCCACTGAATATGATGTTGACTGTGGGTTCGTCATATATGGCCTTTATTATATTGAGGTAATTTCCTTCTATCCCCATTTTGTTAAGCTTTTATCATAAGTAAATGGCTGTTGGATCTTGTCAAATGCTTTCTCTGCATCTATTGAGATGATTATGTGGTTTTTATTCCTCATTTTGTTAATGTGGTGTATCACATTGATTGATTTGAGGATGTTGAACTATCCCTTTGTCCCTGGTAAAATCCCACTTGATCATGATGTATGATCTTTTTGATATATTGCTGTATTCACGTTGCTAATATTTTGTTGAGGACATTTGCATCTATGTTCATCAATGATATTGGCCTGTAGTTTTACTTTTTTTGTGTTGCCCCTGTCAGGCTTCGGTATCAGAGTGATGTTGTCCTCGTAGATTGTGTTAGGAAGCATTCCACCTTCCCTAATTGTTTGGAATAGCTTGAGAAGGATAGCTATTAAATCCTCACTGAAGTTTTGGTAGAATTCCCCAGAGAAGCTGTCTGGTCCTGGGGTTTTATTATTTGGGATGCTTTTAATTACTGTTTCAATCTCTTTCCTTGTGATTGGTCTATTCAGATTGTCTGTTTCTTCTTTATTCAGCTTTGTGAGGTTGTAAGAGTCTAACAACTTATCCATTTCCTCTAGATTATCCATTTTGTTGTCCTATAGTTTTTCGTAGTATTCTCTTATAATCCCTTGTATTTCTGTGGTATCTGTTGTTATTTCTCCTCTTTCATTTTTATTTTTCTTTATCTGAGCTTTCTCTTTTTTTATCTCTAAGTCTGGTTAGGGGTATCTCAATTTTGATTAGCTTCTCAAAGAACCAGCTCTTTGTTTCATTGATCCTTTCTACTGCCTTTTTTGTTTCAAAAGCTTTTATTTCTCCTCTGATTTTTATTATTTACCTCCTTCTGCTGGCTTTGGGCTTTGTTTCTTCTTCTTCTTCTAATTTGGTTAGGTGTAGTTTGAGATTACCTATTTGGATTTTTTCTTATTTGTTAAGTTGAGCCTGTATTGCAATGAATTTCCCTCTCAATACAGCTTTTGCTGCATCTCATATGAGTTGGTATGGTATGTAATGATTTTCATTTGTCTCCAGAAATTTTTTGATTTCTCCTTTAATTTCCTCAATCATCCATGGCATGTTTTTTAGTCTCCACATCTTTATCCTTTTTTTACCTTTTTTCTTGTAATTAATCTCTAGCTTTATCTCATTGTGATCAATAAAGATGCTTGTTATTAGGCTTGACTTGTTTCTCAGCATAGCATCTACTCTTGAGAATGTTCCATGCACCCTAGAGAAGAATGTGTATTCTGCTGTTTTGGGATGACATGTTATATATATGTCTATTAAGTCCATCTGGTCTAGCTTTTCATTTAATTCCCCTGTTTCCTTGTTGATTTTCTGTCTGGATGATCTATCCATTGATGTGAGTGGAGTGTCAAGGGCCCCTACTCTTATTGTGTTATTATTAATATCTTCTTTTAGGTTTGTTAATACTTGCTTTATGAACTTTGGTGCTCCTATGGTGGGTGCATAGATATTTATAAGTATTGTTTCTTCTTGATGGAGTGTCCCTTTAATCATTATATACTGCCCCTCTTTGCCTCTCTTTACTTGTCTTATATTGAAGTCTACTTTGTCTAATATAGTATTGCAACACCTGCTTTCTTTTGTTTGCTATTAGGTTGGAGTATCATCTTCCATCCCTTCACTCTGAGCCTGTGTTTGTCATTGGAGCTGAGATGTGTTTCCTGGAGGCAGCATATTATTGGGTCTTGTTCTTTAATCTATCTCGCCACTCTGTGTCTTTTGATTGGAGAATTGAATCCATTTACATTTAGGGTGATTACCGAGGTATGAGAGCTTAATGCTGCCATTTTACCATTCATGTTCCATTTCTCCTGGGTTTCCTTTGCTTCTCATCCCTATTTTGGTCTACTAGTCAAGTTATGTAGTTTTTTATGTTGTGTTTGTTTTCTCCGTATTTATTATTTTTGTCTCTGTTTTGATTTTTTGTTTAGTGATTACCCTTTGGTTTGTATTCAAGATCTCATGGATAATATAGTCTCTTTTCTGATGGCCTCTAATTTCCTTAGACTAAAGCAATTCAGTCCCTTTACTCTTCTCCTCCTAAGTTGTTTTTCTCACATCTTATTCCATCTTGTGTTATGAGTTTGTGGTTAAAACGACAAGATTATCTTTTTGTTTGGTGTTTTCCTTCCCTTTGTCTTCAATGCTATACTTGTGTATTTGCTATCCTGCTCTGCTTCTGTCTACCTGTTTAAATCCCTACTCCATGCTTTGTAACCCCTTTCTCCCTTTTTTTTTCAGGTATTAGGGCCTTCTTGAGGATTTCTTGTGGTGGAGCAGGTCTCGTGGCTATGAACTCTCTTAGCTTATGTTTGTCTGGGAAAGTTTATACTTCTCCATCATATCTGAATGGTACTTTTGCTGGATAGAGTATTTTTGGCTGAAAGTTTTTGTCCTTCAATGATTTGAATATGTCATTCCAGTCTCTCCTAGACTGTCAGGTTTCTGCAGAGAAATCCACTGAAAGCCTGATGGGGGTTCCTTTGTAGGTCATTTTCTTCTGCCTTGCTACCCCAAGTATTCTTTCTTTGTCATTCAGTTTTGCCAGTTTCACTACTATACGGCTTGCAGTAGGTCTTTTTACATTGACATATTTAGGAGATCTGTCAGCCCCTTCCACATGGATTTCCTTCCCTAGGTTTGGGAAGTTTTCTGCTATTATTTCTTCAATCAAGTTTTCCAATCCATTCTCCTTCTTTTCTCCTTCTTGAATACATATAATTCTTATTTTGCATTTCTTAATTGAGTCGGATATTTCTTGGAGACTTTCTTCATTTCTTTTTAGTCTTAGTTGTTTCTCCTCTTATATCTGGAGCATTTCAACATGTTTATCTCTGATTATAGTGATATACTCCTCTATGGCATCCACTTGAGTGCTCAGGGAATAGATGTTTTGTTTTATTTTTTCCATGTGTCATTCATCTCTAATATTTCTGATTGATTCTTCCGTATAGTTTCAACCTCTTTTGTGAAGTAGCTCCTGAACTCATTGAATTGTTTCTTTACATTCTCTTTTACCTGGTTTAGTTTTTTGATGATTGCTGTTTTGAATTCTTTGTCATTTAGATCACATATTTCTGCATCTTCTGGACTGAGTTCTGGGTACTTGTCATTTTCTCTCTGGTATGGAGATCTAATATAATGTTTGATATTGATAGAGGGAGTGGTTCTGTTCTTTCACATCCTGGAGTTATTTGGTCACAGTTACAGCTTATCGCCACTGCGTAGCAGTCAAGAGCCATGTATTCTGAGCTCTCCGCTTTCAGACAAAATCCCAGGGACTGGAGCCATGCTGAGCAGCTAGCGGGAGGGGCACTTTCTCCCTGCGTACTCCCTGGGTTTCTCCCTCTGTTCTCACTATCCACTCTCCTGGGCTGTGGGCTTGATAAGGTCACCCCCCATGAAAGATTTTGCCCTGGTAGAGGGCTTCCCTCTAGGTTGAAAGGACCCTTGGGGGTCCTTGATGTTCCCACAAATGAACGTTCCCTCCCACATTCCTTCCCTCTCAGTGGTCTGCCACGGTTGCAGATCGCAGTCTTTTGTGGAGGGAGCGAAGATTTCTCTTATCTTGTTCCGCCTCCCCTGAGTGGGGATCCAGCTTCTCTGCCCTCCAGTGTATGACTCCATGGGTCTCTCCAACATTTTCTGTGTTGTGTTTGGATGTGCTCCATTGGAGAATGGATTTTTTGTGGTGGTTGTATATTGGAGGAGAAAGATTCATGAAGGACCTCACTCTGTCATGATACTGATGTCATTCCTGAAGTGTACTTTTATTCTCAATTCTTAATTTCTAGCTTTCAAAGGTTAGGCTACTCAATAAGGACTTATAATACCAGAAACATAAAACTAGCTGTCTTTTTTCCTGTATACAACTGAAGGACAGAACATTTGAAGGTTCAAGCACACATATGCAGCCACATTTCCATCTCAGGTATGAATACTAGATGGGAAGCAAAGATTAGACATAATTAAAAAACCCTTCATTTGTTCTCAAAAGCTTATATATCTAATGAACCAGGGATAATACGCTATCTTAAAATGGAAATAACAAGCACATATGGAAATCTTTAAGACAAGGATTGACAAGAACAAAGTGCTAACAGACAAACAGTGTTAAAACACTTTTTTTGTAAGCTGTTTAATCATGCATGGTAACTCACCTCAGCATTATCAATTGTCTTATCTTAGAAGCAGATCTTCTATTCCTTTCAATTGCTCCTTTTGGAGTCATTCTAGCTGATGATAAAAGAATCTCCTCCAGGAGCTAATTAGACATTGACAGATAACTCCTACATGTGATAATTTAGTGCTTTCACTTACCAACATAGAAAAACATTATTACCAGTCAAAAGCCTGATGTGATTAACACCATAGCTTGGTTTCCTGATGTGAATGTTCTCATAAACAGAATAAGAGTGCAAGTGATATGGGAACAAAACTTTTTGGGGGAGATGTATTTCCTCCACATTCAATTTCCCCTTCAGCCAGTTGGACACTGTGAGTTTCAGACAGTGAGGAGAAGCCAGGGGATGACTGACCCACAAGATGGAAGGACCCTGGGTTACTGAGGAGACCTCTTATCAATCAGGAACACTTGCATTGGATAGTTAGGTGAGCCAGAAATATGGTTCTGTTGTGTTTGGGCCTTCATACCTTTTGGATCTATTCTTTCCAGCAGCTGGTTTTATCAACACTAATATATCCTGCCTTTATCCTACTCTAGAGTTCATAGCATATGCTTTATACTGCAAGTTCTCCAGTTCCTGACTCTTTAGATTACATAAATCTCTATCATTCTCAAGTTTTTTTCAAGGATATTATTTATGTTGTAAAGATCAACAGTATATTTTGGAACTGAGAGTCAGGAATTTGAAACAAATACTAAAATTTTTGTGCATTATATACACTGGAGCAAAATACCTTAACCTCTTTTAAGTTTTAATAATGGAAGGGCTGCAGAGCAAAGAGAAAAATTAGAGGTACTAAAAACATACATAGACAAAATGCTGAAATATTATTCTCTTGTACGAGGTTAACTAAATAGTACAGAATGTTCTTGCCATAAAATGAACAGAAGGCAAACACAGGTCTTCTGTTATGTGGAGAGGGTCTGCATTTAGAGATTTATTATAATACAGAGTTTAAAGATGCCTACACTTATTGTCCTTCTGGAAAAGGAAGGGACCTTTTTGCATCCCAGTAAATAAGATCAGTAAGTGCTATTACCTAAGGTCATGGGTCCATGCAGATTTTATGACTAATACAGCCAGGTAATTGTTTCTTACAAATTTCTCATTTGAACCGAAGGTTTTAAGCAAGATATGGGAAGTAACAGGAGATAATTTGAAGCTGATCCACATTTGACAGCGTTATCAAAAGTAAATGGTAGAGGGGCTGGCCCAGTGGCACAATGGTTAAGTTCACACGGTCTGCCTCAGTGGCCCATGTTTCACCACTTTGGATCCCGGGTGTGGACTTAGGCACAGATTGTCAAGCTATGCTGTAGTAGGAGTCCCACATATAAAGTAGAGGAAGACAGGCATGAATGTTACCTCAGGGCCAGTCTTCCTCAGCAACAAAGAGGAGGATTGGCAGCAGATGTTAACTCAGGGATAATCTTCCTCAAAAAAATAAGTAAATGGTAGAATTGGGCTGACACCTGATAAAAAAAAACTTATAGGGTCAAATAGGATCCATAATTATTAGTAATAATTATGTTAACATTCATACTACTACTACTTATAGCATCTTTTATATCCATAATTCCTCAAAAAGCATGAATGCAGTCATTATATATTGTAAATGTCTAAGAAAACAAGCTCAGAGAGATTTACATCAAGCAAGCTAATGCCAGATAGCTACTATGCTCAATTTCAGATTAGAAACTGTGTCTAAGCCCTTATATCATTTTTAAAAAGTCCTGATTAGGAGTCTCTGATTCACAATAATGACTGTCAGTAAATAAAGATTATTGATAAACTGCTATGTCCTGGGAATTTTAGGATTCTTTCCATCGTTCCCATTTCTGTCAGTTTTCACTAATTCGTATGTCAATATCCCTGGCCTCAAATAAAAGGGTAATACTACTTATTATGTACTTTCTTGAAGATCGAGTTAAGTCCTCTGAAAAATAACAAATACTTATTTTTAAAAAATCAACAATTTGAACATACACTGAATGACATTTTAGGCTAAAAGTAAAGAATCAATGTTTCAAGCTTTTTCGTTTAATAAGTGCAACATCCAGATTAAACGCATTTCTGATTAAGTTTTTTTAAGTCAGTTAATATGTTATTTATGGTTACTATATTACCTAAAGGGTAAGGATGTTGAGAAATCCAAATGTTTTACGAAGAAAACAGAGCAAATGTAATTTGTAACCATGGTCACAGCTTAATTTAAATTTGGTCTTTTATACGTGATATTCAGACTTATGGTTATTTACTTAATTACATTATTGATTATTTTAACAAGGCAGTGAACATTTCTGTAAACGAAGGCAAACTGTATTATGTTCACACCACTCTGGGTTCCATTTGACTATAGGATGAGTGATGAAGGTGGTGGGGAACTCCGATTTAAATCGTTAATCAGAACGTTCATTAGGAAAACAGTCTTACAATTTTGATTATTAAATCACTCTGTTTTTAATAGTCATTTAACAATAATTTATTGTTGTACCAAAAGCAGTGGTGATATGTTGCAGGTATAGGAGGCTTGTTGGAGAAACAAGGCATACTAAGTCCCTGCTCTCATGGTGTGGGTTTCTAATAAAGAGAGATGAGAAAGGAAGCAAGGAAGAAGACAAAGGAAGGAGGCAGGAAAAATTAACAAATAACTTTCAACTGTTAACTGAATTAATTGATAAAAAATAATTATAGAAAAGAAGTGTACAAATGAATACCAATGAAAATGTTCTCACTAGATGAGTCAGGCTTCGATGAGGAAACAGAACCACTATGAATATTATGCAATCAGGAATTTATTATAAGAATTAGACATTACACAGTTGTGGGATGAGTGGGGAAAGTGAGGTCCACAAAGGGAAGTGGGAAGGTTATGTAACATCATCATAAGTGACAAATAAAAATGGGAAGCAATAGGATATATTGGAGTATACGAGGAAGCCATTTGGTATAAATGTAATTCGGCCTGATTTTGTTTTTTCCAAAAGGTCCTGACTGTGGCTGTTGAGCACGAATTGTATGTCTGCTTGGACATTTCCTATGGCCAGAACAAAGGCCCTTGAGATAAAGGTGCAACTTCCTCTGACATTGGCATTTCCTTAGGGATAAGCATATTTCCTTAGGCTAGGAACTGATTGCTGCACTCACCTTTGACCACCCAGCTCACCTGTGACCACTCAGCTGGAGACAACAGACTGCCACCCTGCTGTGTTCACTGAGACAGCAGACCTATCTGCTGTTTCATCAATCACTGTGCTGACAGAGCAGTCTCGCGACTATTATAAAAGGGACATTTCAATCCTATGTGAAACATTCTCTCTGGCGGTATATAACCACTCTGTGCACCCCACTTCTTTGGTGCCCTTTCTTCTTTCAGGAAGAAAGGCCCCGGGTTATAATCCTCAGATTTAAGCTCAGAATAAACTCACCCAAATTTTCATTTATAGATTGGTTATGGATTATTTTCGTCGACATAAGTCATTAGGCAGTGTTCCTGAAGCACTGGCACAAGGAGACATGTTAAAGCTTAGAGGAAATCTGGAAACAAGGAACATCCAGCTGCTGGACTGAGCTGCAATGAGTGTTTGTGCAGAAGGATGAGGAAAGCCATAGCCTCTTCATAGTTACCGCCCCCTTGAATTCGCAGCCAAGCATGCAGTCATGTGTCTAGGAAGCTATGGTTCAGGAGGTCAGTGGTCAGGAAGAAGAGCAGAACTCAGAGAAGGGAAGAGTGAGGATAAACTGGCACCCAACAGCACCTCCGCATCTGCCTCCTCTGCCTCCAGCTACGATGACCTTTAGGGCATGGTGGCTCCTGCTTCACTGGTCCAAATCCCATGCAAATTTCTCCGTGACCATCCCCAAACTGGAACCATACTGGGAAGATGATTCTGAGAAATGTAGTTCCAGGTTAGCTAAGCTGACATAATATAAACACTTTCATTAGAATTTTTGGAGTGTACACAATTTTGCTTTTATCTATACTATGTCGCATTTATATTTTCTATTTATAATATATTACTTAAAAATAAAGTCATAAGAAAAAATAATTACTTTTGGAAATAATGTTAAAATCAAAGTCACTAAGCGCAAAGCTATAAAGTTATACAATCCCTTTTGAGCCTACTCTTGGTGATTTTTCATGTTGCTCTGCTTATTCACCTAGTGCTTTGCGCTTGGCAAATATCATTTCAAATTCCCATGAAATCTCCACAGAGTAGTGGCAACTTGCCAGAGCATTTTTCTCTTGCTTTTCTAAAAATGAGTAGGTGAAGTGAGGACAAAGGTAGTGGTTTATGCAATAGCCATGTTGAGGTGAAATCCCACAAGATGTTAGCCCAACTATTGCTCTACCCAGTGGTCTATGCAGTGAAGACAGTGTTCTCTGATTCAGGAAGTCACAATAGATATCAAAGGATGAGATCAGTTGATCTGCAAGTGTAATATTTATTCTCATTCCTTAAATGTATGGAATAGACCCATATAGTTCAGATCACTTTTCCAGAGAAGGTTAAAGACTGGGAATCACATCCAAAACTCTGGCAACCTTCATAGCATGAAAATAACGTATTGCATACTTCAAGCTGAAAGATTGGGCTTGTGCATTATTTAAAAATGTGATTTTAGATGTTTAAATATGAATTTACTTGGGCCAGCCCTTGTGGCCTAGTGGTTAAGCTTGGAGCACTCTGCTCATTCCCAGGTTCATTCCCAGGCATGGACCTACACCACTCATCAGTGGCCATACTGTGGTAGCGGCTCACATACAAAATAGAGGAACATTGACAGCAGATGTTAGCTCAGGGCGAAACTTCCTCAGCAAAAACAAAAAAAAAAGGACCATATAAATATGAATTTATTTTAGTAATTCTCTGGATCTCAGTCATGCCATTGATATTATTTTGTTTTCCAGAAATCAATAGCCAGAGTCAACCAATTTGATTCTTTAATGTGATTCATCCATTGCATTTAGACAGTACCTATAAAAAAACAAAGTAGTTTGAATTGGAGAGGTATTTGATGTTGAAGACAAAGCCTTAAAGCTGATTTGTAGTTAAAATAAAATAGACATTTTTATATTTCAAAATCTCATATCATCAAAATCCTATAATACTCATATGAATGGGACACTTTAAGTTGAAAATTGCTATACAATTGAAACAGAGAAATAGTGTTTGCTTCAAAAGAATTAGTACCATAAGGTTGGGCTAAATGTATTTTTTTTCTCAACATCTATCAAGTGGATTTAGAATGTGTCATTAAAATGAAAGTGACCTATATATCATCTTTAGAGATGGATGGGAAAATGCTTTAAGAGGAGGTAAATTGCATACCAAAGTTACAAATTTTACTAAAATGTAGGCCTTCAAGTAAAAAGGTATTTCAGCAAACCTGCTACTTAGGTTCCTACTGGTATATTCTTCAGCTAATAGTTGGAAATCACTATTAGTTATGCTAGCATTAACAAAATGCCTCTACAGGATATTGGCAGTGACCCCCCCGGAGTAAAAATAACCTACACAATGGTTGTTTTTGACATAAAATACTTATTAAGAAAATCTGTATTTGGAAAAGTTTAATATAGAATTGATCACACCAGAGGAAAGAGAGTTGTCAATAACCAAGTTTGACCTGCTATTTTTATAGGAAACATTCTGCCTCACAATTACAGTTCCATACTGCATAGTGACAATGACAACAAAGAGGTCTTCATTAATACTATAGAATACTAAGTTGGATTAATATATTAAACAACTTTTTAAAAACTGTGCCAGATTTACTTTATTCATCCATAAATATGAACTAATTCTTACTTAATTTTAAGAGTTATGAAGATTAAATGAGATAATCAATGAGAAAATATCTAACATCTATTGATACCTGGCGTGTATACACTAAATGTTTATTTTCTTCCCTTCTTTCCTGAGGTTTACTTATGGTACAATTTACAAAGTTAATGTACCTGCCTCAAAGGATTCACTCAAATATAAAAAGGGCCAGTAGGAACTCTGAGAACAAATGTGAGATTGCCTTACATGCAACCTACTTTTGCTTCTAATATGCCAAACATTTTTCCTTCCCGAGGTAGAAAAGCTCACTCCCACAGGATAACAAATGTCACTACTCTGGCAGACCTGTGTTTCCTACTAAATCCCACCAGTATGCCAATAC
Source organism: Equus quagga (assembly GCF_021613505.1). Classification (NCBI taxonomy): domain Eukaryota; kingdom Metazoa; phylum Chordata; class Mammalia; order Perissodactyla; family Equidae; genus Equus; species Equus quagga. The sequence goes on from NC_060277.1 coordinate 51,317,415, forward strand.
CTAAACTTATTTAACCAAATAGGGACCTAGAATGCATTTATCCTAATGTTATTTCCATGTCTTCACCACCTTTTCTACTCACTTCTGACTGAGACTGCCGTAACATTCCCCTCAGCTTGACTAAAATTTAGACAGGTGTCTTCCTGACTCCAGGCATCTAACCTCTCTTTTCGTAGAGCATTTACTTTAGAAAACTTGTAATTGCAAATTATTTCTCTGCTCTTTTGAAATGTAGATAAATCTCCTAGCCTCTAGCCAGTTTTACAACCCAGGAACGCTTTCTCAAGGCCCCAGTGCCATCTCTTAGAAACGTAATCATCAAGAAAGACAGTCCCCAGGCCTATCAGTGGGAGGGTAGCAGCCTAACTTGATAAGAGCCTATTAGCAAACACAGGTGGCTTAATCTTAAAGAAAAACACTTGAAAATTTAGGAATAATTCAATGTGCTAAATATATTTCATTCACAACCTCATCTCCCAAAGTCCTCCTGTACTTTTCCCCTAGCCTATCCCAGGGCCTAAGTTCTTTCTCGCCTTTTGTTTCAGTAAATTTGAGTTCAGTCTCTTTCCCTTATAGCAATACTCCTGAATAACGTCTTCCTTGCCTGTTTAACTCTGTCTGGTGCAATTCTTCTTTGAGAGTTTCCTGCTTACTGACTAAGATCTATGGTTCATCATTAAAACAACACCCTTGAAAATATCCTCAACTCATTTGGCCCTCTTTTGCTAGACCCCAAATCCAGATAATCAGCATCTCCAGTGCTTTGGTTGGAGAAAAACACACAGCCAGCTGACTCACTTCAACCCCTGCCTGCTGACTTCAAGTCCTGGAACAGTATTTCACCCCTTTGCTTGCCTCAAATGCCGGACACTTTGCCTACACTCATTTTCAGCAGATGACATCATTTTGTATACCACAGAGGAAATAGAAACAATTGGAAAAAGTGTCCACCAGCTCCCACCTCCATATCCATCTACCTACCTTCATCTGGGACTTTATACTCTGTCCTCCATACTGTTGTTGTTGATAAGCTGGCTGTGCTTAGAGTTCAGGCAACCCTTCTACCATATCCCAGATCCCATTCTCCCCATCCACTCAAGATTGTAATTGTAGAAACTTTCCCCTCTCTGTCCTGTGCTACCAATTTTCACGACTATACTCAATCAGACCCATCACCCTGCAACACTTTGTAATGTTCCCATCTTAAAATAGTTAATAATAATAAAAGTAACCTTCTCCTAATCCCAACTCTCCTTCTGCAATCAATGTCTGCTCCCTTTTTCAGCAAGTCTTGAGAAGGTGTTTACAATTCCTCTCTCCCCATCCTCCTTAACACTTCCTCTATTTAGGCTTATTCCCCCTCCCACTAAAATTGTTATTGTCTAGGCCACAAATAAACGTTTAAATCCAATTCTAAGTTCTCAATTTATTTAACTTATGTGAAGCATTTGGCATAATCAATAATTCCCACATTTTCTTCCCATGGCTTAAAGAACATCAAACAATTTAGTTTTCCTCTTAAATAACTGGCTCATCTTTCTCAGTATCCTTTACTGATTCTTTCCTCTTCTCAACCCCTTAGTTAGTGTGAATGAAGGTTCAATTCTCTTATCTTCTTTAATCGAACTTACTACCTAGAGGGTCTCATTCAGTTTAATGGCATTAAACACCATCTAGATGCAAACAATGCCCCAGTTTTTATCTCCAGCACAGCTCAGACTTCTCCCTGGAATAAAGATTATTTACCCAACCACCTACTCAACTTATACATTTGGTTGTCTAATGGAAATCTCAAGCATAATATGCCTTAACCCAGATGCCTGATCTTTACCCCAAACCTGCAACCTCAGAGTCTTCACCTTCTCTGTCAATGTCAGTGTTATCTTTCCATTTGTCAAGGAATGAAGGGGGAGGGTGGCAGAGGAATTAACTTTGTTTCCTATCTTTCTCTGTCTCACATGGTGATGCTTTAAAAATGTGAGGCATCACAACTCTGTACAAAATACACCAATAGCTTCCTGTCCCATTTGGAGTGAAAGCCAATGGCCTACACGGCCTTACCTGGTCTAGACTCTGTTAATTCTTTGAGCTTATTCCCTACTGCTCTCTACTCTATCCACACTGGTCCCTTTGCTGTCCTTTAAATATGACAGCCATGCTCCTGCCTCAGAATGTTTAGACTTATATTCTTATGTCTAAATACTCTTCTTGCAGATCTTCATGGCTCACTCTCTCATCTTCACTACTCCCCTGACCATCCTTTTTAAAATTGTAACTCTATCCTTGCACACTCTAGCACTCTATATCTATTTCCTACCCTGCTTTATTTTTCTCCAGAACCCTTCTTACCATCTGATAAAAGATATATTAATGTATGCATGTTTATTATCTGTTTCTCCCAGTTTAACATAAGCCTGTATGATAGCGATTTTTGTTTTCTTGGTACCTAGAAAAGTGCCTGGCACATAAATATTTAAGGAAGAAAAGCAGAATGGGAGGGACGGAGGGAAGAAACTAATGTCAATTCTATATTATTTAGAATCAGTCATTTAGGTGTTAATTATTAGGGTGCTTATCTTTGTATCCTCCTTTTTGAAATTTTATTGCATATTTGACAACTCTTAGAACTTGGGTAGGAGAGAAGATGGGGCCCTAGCTTGAATATAAAATGCCAGCAACAGATATAAAAGTAGTGCTCCCTCTTTCTCCCACTAATGCTGCTCTTACAACCCTGATTTAATCTCAAACCCCTCATCCCCTCACACCTCTATGCCTGTTAGAAAGAATTCTATTCCTGCAGATTATATGAATGAAGTTTCATCCTCTCTCAAAACTCTCGGCCAATAAGAGAGAATTAGGCCAGCTGGTCAGGTTGAATTTATTACAAGATCTACTTCTTAATAGAGTCTCTCTGGATAAGGATCTACTTTCCAGGGTTAATGCTTCTAAATCTTGAAGTCATTTTATTAAAATGATAAGCCACCTCAAGAAGACACTCATTTTTAAAGTAAAGGCCTAATTTGTTAATTTACAATAAAGAATGTATCTTTCCACTCATCAGGAACCATGTTTCACTATACTTCACCTCTAATATTCCCTCCATAATAATCTTTTATTAAGCAATGTGAGGTTAAACCCCTGCACTTAAACTCCTAAAATGGTTCTCTATTACTTTCTAGATTAAGTCTGAAATTCTTATAGTTATACAATTACTATTCAATATCCAGACTCAAATCAATTTAGTTTTCTATAACTCAATTACCATCTTTCTTTTAATCATTGTGGGTTAAAACCTCAGTCCCTTCTTTGGTCACCATGACTCCTTACATCCACATCCCAGGGATTTGTTACAGAAACACAGTCTTATGTAGTGTCAAGGTAACAGTTAGGGGAGGGAGGACAATGTGGTCCTGGGTTTTGCTCCAATAGTTTGACAGTGAGATATACATCCCCCTAGTTGGCTTGGCTACTCCAGGTTCACTGACGACACTATTCTGTGTCAGGTGAAAGACAGCATACTTTGGTGTAATTGTCCAGGGCTCCATCTTCCTAGACAGACAACACACTTCTCTCTGGTGACTTGCTAGATCCCCTGAGAGCTGTTAGAAGGCTGTCCTGTTCACAAGACCACCAACACCTCTCTCTCTCTCTCCATCTATCTTTTTCACATTTCCCCTCTCTGTCTCTCTCTATCCTCTATCTTTCTCTACCTTTCTTTCTCTCCACTATTCCAGGGATCTCTTTTTAATCTTGGGGGATGTAAATGGAAGCCCCATGCTCCTCTCTGTTTCTCTTAACACATTGTTTATACCAGGAATCCTCTCTCTAACTGATGCATCTAGGTCCTGGAAATAAAAATTATAAAGGACCTATAGATCCTGTCCTATTTTCATCTCTGCCTTATCTCCCACTCGCCAAATGAGCATAGAGCCCACTAGCTTCTTGAATGGGGAGATGGGTAAAGGTGGGGGGGGGGAATTATGGCTTAATATCAACATTTATAATCAGATTCCTATTTCATCTCCTTACTCATCCACATTCTCCCTACATTCCCATAGCGTTGAATCATTCACAGCTTCCTGAATGCATTCTTTCTTTGTATTTCCTAATCTTTGCACAGTCCTATTTGTCTTCTGCCTGCTTTGAATGACTCTTCAGGTGTAAACACAAATGTGTACAATATGATGAATGAGAAGAAGATAAGGATGCCACTCCCAACACCTTCATATTTAGGTGTATCTGAAAGATAACTCCTCCCAGAGGGTGGCAGCTAATTTGCCATGGGCCAATTGAGTCAATGTAAATCTCTGCATTAAATGGGATTAAAGGTTAATACTTTCTTTCAGATAAAACATATATATGTGTGCCTATATATATGCACATGTATGTATGTGTATATAAGTGTCTACACACACATATATGTATGTTTAGAAGTGGCAATATTTTGTCTAACTTTCATACAGATCTGCTGACCATTTTGTGGACCCTATGGGATACATATACCCTACTTTGAAGACTTCTACTTAATATATATTCACCTCTAACATTTTATGTATTTAAGCTGCCTTCTTAAGTGCCCTGGGACTAATTTTTCAGATGTTTTACAACTCATTACTCCCCACCCTACCTTACGTTAATTACTTGATGAGTTTTAGGAGACGGGTTAGTTACTTGATAGTAATTGTGACCACAGTTAGTGTTATCAGCAAAGCTTCCACAAACCCTTTCTTCCTGTGGCTTACCTCTGGAGATGGATAAACACATATGATTTATAAGATGATGATTACTTTCAATATCATAGGGTGACATTTTCTGACCTTGCTCCTGAGTTCTGAGCACAGAGATCCCTGTGCACTAATTAGAGCTGATCTGCACAATCCCCCAGTTAAACCCCTTGGAAAAGAGTTTTTATAGGAAGGATTTGGATTACTATCATTCAAGAATTGTTTTTAACTTTCATCTACACTGTAAACCTTTATACAGCTTTTATTTTGGTGGTTATTAACCACAGGCAGGCCCTCAATACAGCCTAGAGATTATTCTAGGTTTATTGTCAGTTCCATCTAACTTTATCCACAACATTTATTCCAAATCTTGTCAAGGTCAATAGTGATGTAATTATATGGTCTGAATTATATGATCACCTTTTGGTTCTTATCTTGAGCTATCAGCAGCTATCACGCTAGTTTGACCATTATCTCTCTGAAAGCAGCTCTCTCAATAAGTAGACACTGACAGGTTACCCCTTACCTATCAAAGATTCAATAAAGGCTGCTTGCAACAAAAGACATTTTTGTCCATCAAGGTTCTATCCATATAGCCTTAACTCTCACCATTCCCTACCTCCTATCTTTTATTCCAGCTGTGCCCAATTTCTTCAAATCTCCAAATTTTTTAAGTGTTACTCCTCTCTGTAATGTCCTCTCCACATCCTTCGCATTGAACATGCAGCACAGAGATCTGGAAAGTCATCTCTATGAACCCACAATTATCCTCCTTCCCTTGTCTAGCTCTCAGTTCTCCTCTGTGTTTTAAGCACTTCCTCTGTGATGGCAATTTTTAAATTGTCTTATTATCTGTTTACTTACTGGTTTTCCACAAGATAGTAAATTCTTTTTTTCAATTATTTTATTAAGGTCATAATAGTTTATAACATTGTGTAATTTCAGGTGTAAAGAAATGGAAAGAAATTCCATGCTCACAAATTGGAAGAATAAGTATAGCTAAAATGTCGATATTACCTAAAGCAACCTACAGATTCAATGCAGTCCCAATGACATTCTTCATGGAATAGCTAGAGAAATTCTGAGGAAAAAGTTCTTTTTTATAGTAGGGACTTGCAAAGAGTAGCCCTTCAATAAATGTTTGCTGAATAATTTAAAGAATGAATCACCATTTTTTACCCTCTTTTATTTTTTCTTTTTTACATATATGTATTTTGAAACTGAAATTATTTTTTAAAAATCAGAATCTCATAACCATAGTGTGCTAATATTTATGAAAACAGCAATAGAAAACATTTTTTTGTTTTCAATTTTAAAATTATTTCATACTGTTGATGTTGAAAACAATTTTTTTCTTAAATATGTTAGAAAATGAATTAATAGACCGAATGAAATATAAATCAGATCTCTTTTGATCATTTAGTGTTTTAAAATTTAAAAATAAGATGCAAATATAAATTTTTGTTTTTCTAGAATTCTCTATTTTTAAAGATCTTGCTGGTATTCTACATTCACCACAAAGCTGCAATATAATTGGTAAGCCAGGAAGGTTGAAATATTAAGCTTTGTTTATTAATTCCGTGAATTAGAACAGCTCTTAAAGGAAAAACAACTAAATTGCAGCCAGCATGAAGAAATTGGATTCGGTGATGATTGCTATCTTTAAAGCGTGTGACCTTACATTATTCTGTCATATGCTTAAGGGCTTTGAAAGCACTCGAACTTAATTTTAGGGGCTGCACAATAACGTTTCCTTTAATCACAGAATCCAAGAGCCATGTGCCCTTTGGTGCTCGTCTATCATGTTTTTAATCTTCATAACGTGATTCTGTAATGTGTCCTATTTAGAGAAAACTTCTGTGAATCTTTCCAAAACTAATTTCTTTAAATCTTGGCAATAATATGCACCTCTTAGTACCTCACCAAATTCTTCTTTGAAATTAGAAAACAAGTTATTTTTCTTTGCATCATATGTTCAATCAACCTGTCTACTCCCCATGTTTAAAGATACTTTAGAGTTACCAATAACAGACAAGTATTGATGCTTATCGATCTTGAAGGTCCTGTGTGCTTTCAAAATGGGAGAAACTTAAATAAAGTTTAACTTGTGCAAAGCACTGCAATTTTCACAGTAACCCTTTATGTGCAATCACTCACTTTATGGATGGGGAAACTGAGTCATAAAGTTAAGTAACTTGCCCAAGATCGGTCAGCTATTCAGTAGCTTGAATATGATTTGATGGAGCCAAACTTCCAGGAAATGTGGTATGAACATAGATGATCAATCTGCCCCTAGCTTCCTCCTACAAATTAAACTGAAAATTATTAAAACTAGTGGAAAAATTTACATCAGTCTTGGATACTAAGTACAGAGTGACATTATTCTGCTATCTATGCCAAAGAACTTCTAGATATGATGCAGATATGACTAGAATTAAGCTGTTGAGGAGAAACATTATCTCTTGTGGAGATAACAGTACCATAGTGAAGAAAGTAGTACCATAGTCCAGTAAGCAAATGGAGGCAATCCTAAGAGGTTGAGGAATTCTGGACTGTCTCCTGAGGCAGCAGGTTACACCTCCATAAGAGATACAGGAACACAATCCAGGAGAGGAAGCCAACCTGAGCAGAAGGCCAGTTATGGAAAATAGTTCTTAGGTGCATAAATTTCTCTGAAGAGAAAGAAGACCTAAAATAAAAAGGAAGTATGTATCCACTATCAGCTCACTCACCACTTTAATCAGGTTCATGCATCACCTAAAGGGAACTGACAGGTTGAATAAAATTAGAAGAAAATACTATCATAACAAGAATTGTTGATATTTGGTGTCTCTATTTCTATTTCTTCCATTCTCCATCCTACTCTGGTTTGACTTTTGCCTGCATCTCTCCACTAAAACCTCCCTTGTCAAGATCACTAACAACTTTAATGCTGCTGAATCAAATGAGACCTGCTGGGTTTCCTCTTACCTGACTTATTAGCAGCATTTTATCCAGCTGATCATTCCCTTCCCCTTAAATTATTCCTCATTTGACTTCCGGGAAATCACACTCTGCTAATATTCTTCCTACCACTTGTCTCCATCTCAGTCTCCTTTACAGCTTCTTCCTCCCCCTCCTGAATGTTGTAGTGCCTGGGGCTCAGGGCTTGGTTCTCTTTGTCATATACTCTCTCTCGATGATCTACTCTAGTCTTACGGCTTTAAATACCATCTAATCATTGATGACTCTAAAAAGTATGTCTCCATTCTGACTTTCTGTGGTAGACTCCAGACACGTGTCCAACGGCTTACTCAATCTATTTTCTTGGATATCTCATTCATTTATTCATTTCAGGAATCTGACACACAAATATCAAAAATGGAACTTCTGGACTTTTGCTAAAAATCTGCTCTACTTGAATTCTTACCCATTTCAGTCAATGGGAATTCAACCTCTTCATTACTTAGGCCCAAAACCTAACGTTCAATCTTCAAGCAAATATTGTGCTTTTTGTTTGTTTGTGATTAAATTCTAATTACAATGGATATATAGAAACAAAAACTGAGGTTATAGAGATAGAGATGAGAGGGAGACATTTTACTTTCCACTTATGTTAATGGTTTTTTAATCATTTGAATGTATTTCTTATACAAAAGTTAAATGTAAAACTCCATAAGCTGAAGTAAATATGGATACATTACTCATAAAGACAAAGATATATAAGATGTTAAAATATTACCTCCAAGAGGAGAAAAAAAGTTGCATATTCCCATTCTTTGAAAAGCAAAAGTTAGAATTTTATTATCTGCACAATGATCCGTAACACAAAAACAACACAGTCTTCCTTTAGCCTTATCATTTGCTACAAATCAACAGTGTATATAGATGAAGTCCTGGAAAGAAATAAGTCTTTATTAATTTCAGTACTTATTGCTTCTTGTGTCACCAATCAATAGTGTTTATCTGCTAAATAGCCCATGAAATTTAGATAAGCAATAAAACCTGAGAGTTAAGGGCAGCCTCAATTTTATTTTATTCTTCCTGTTTTAACTCCTGTCCTTAAATTTCAAAACATGACAAACCACATTTTAATATTTATATTTTAGCTACAATTTCTGTTTACAAAAATATTTTGATTATTTATTGAAATATGCAATTTTAAAATCCCTAGAGAAAGACCAATAAAATGCTAAGAATTAAAGATAGTGAAAAGAACTTCATCAATAATCCCATGGCGTAGGGTAGGGAAAAAATATAGAAACAATGAGTTTTCCTTTCTTGCAATCCAAAACAATCAGTGGTAGAGAAGCTGTGGAATTCTGCTTTCAGCTCCTACATGTAAAGAGCTTGGAAGTTCCCATAAGAAGCTGAAAATAAACCAATTCTCTTGGACCCATTAGAGAATTAGGGTCCAGGTTAATACAGAGAATCTCAGCCAAGATCAGCTTACCTAGAGAAGAAATCATTATAGCCATAAAGTGGTTGTAATACTTTTATAATTTTGACAAATTGCTGGAGACTTAGGCTGGACTAACAAGCAAAAGAGTCAGAAACTCCTGGGGGCTACAGTTATAGGGAGACCCCACACTTTCATGGTTTTTACCTCCAGGAAGCCTAGTAGGTTTTCATGTGAAGATCAGGGACAAATCCCCTCATTTTTCTTGCAGGGAAAGGGAAAAAGTAACCATTTTGAAGTATGTTCAGAGCATGGCAAAGAACTTCTCATGAAGGGAAACAACTTTACCGCAACCTTATCCATGTGGGGAAAGGGCAGTTAGCCCTCCTATCTCCCCTAAGGAGAGAGAAAAAAGAGGTAAAAAACACATATGAAGGTCAAAGCCCAGGGACACAGGCCCACTAAAAGACTGAGGTTTAATTCATAAGATTAAAGAATCCTCCCCCTTCCCTCAACTAACGTCTCACCACTGCATCAAAAAAGCTTCAGAATAACAGTAAATTACAGTTAGAAGAGCTCAAGACACAGAATTGATTTAAGGTGTTCTTAGAAACACCCAAAGACAAAAAGGGAGATGAAAAAGGACACTGGAGGTCAATGAAACCTATGGTGCCTACAGCCACAGCAAACACTAAACACAACCCAACTCCCAGACAAACTAACGTGAAATGTCACAGTAAAGTCCTCTTTACCTCAGTTCCTGTTACTCAGTACAGGCATACTTCAGAGACATTGTGGGCTTAGTTCCGGTCCACTGCAATAAACCAAATATTTCAATAAAGCCAGTCACTTGAATTTTGAATTTTTTGGCTTCTCAGTGCATGTAAAAGTTATATTTACACTATACTGTAGTCTATTAAGAATGCCACAGCATTATGTCCAAAACACAATGTATGAACCTTAATTAAAAATATTTTATTGCTAAAAAATGCTAACCATTATCTGAGCCTTCACTAAGTCTCAATCTTTTTGCTGGTGGCAGGTCCTGTGAAAATGCAACACCTGCAAAGCACAATAAGGCAAAGTGTAATAAAATCAGGTATGCCTGTACATCATTTCCAGCATTCAGCAAAAAATCACAAGGTGTGCTATGAGGGTAAATTTTATGTGTCAACTAGACTGGGCTGGGGGTGGTCAGATATTTAGTCAAACATTATTCTGGGTGTGTCTGTGAGGGTGTTTTTAGATGAGATTAGCATTTGAATCAGTAGACGGAGAGAGGCAGACTGCCCTGCCTATTGTGGGTGGGCTTCATCCAATCAGGTGAAGGCCTGACTAGAACAAAAAGGCTGAGTAAGAAAGAATTCCTTCTGCCTGACTACTGGGACATCAGTCTTTTTCTGCCTTCAGACTTAACCAAAACATCAGTTCTTCCTGGGTCTTTAGACTACCAGCTTTCAGACTGTACACCATCACCTCTTCTGGTTCTCAGGCCTTTAAAGTGAGACTACAACTACACCATCAGCATTTCTGGGTCTCCAGTTTATTCACTGCAGATCTTGAGACTTTTCAGTCTCTATAATCACTTGACCCAGTTCTTTCTTTTTCTTTTTTTAATTTTTTTTATTGCAGTAACATTGGATTATAACATTATATAGCTTTCGATGTACATCATAATATATTTCAAATTCGGTGTAGATTACATCATGTTCACCATCCAAAAACTAATTATGGTCCATCCCCTCACATGTGAGCCTAATCACCCCTTTTGCCCTCCCTCCACTTCCTCTATGGTAACCACCAATCCAATCTCCATTGCTATGTGTTTGTTTGTCATTGTTTTTGTCTTCTACTTATGAGTGAGATAATATGGTATTTGACTTTCTCCCTCTGACTTATTTCACTCAGCATAATACCCTCAAGGTCCATGCATGTTGTCACAAATGGCTGGATTTCATCATTTGTTATGGCTGAGTAGTATTCCATCGTGTATAAATACCACATCTTCTTTATCCATTCGTCCCTTGCTGGGCACCTAAGTTGCTTCCATGTCTTGGCTATTATTGTGTATAATGCCACAATGAACATAGGGGTGCAAGTATCTTTATGCCTTTGCATCTTCAAGTTCTTTGGATAAATACCCAGCAGTGGGATAGCTGGATCATACGGTAGATCTATTCTTAATTTTCTGAGGATACTCCATACTACTTTCCATAGTGGCTTCACCAGTGTGCACTCCCACCAGCAGTGTACAAGGGTTCCCTTCTCTCCACATCCTCTCCAACACTTGTTGTTTCCTATCTTGTTAATTATAGCCGTTCTGACCTGAGTGAGGTGATACTTCATTGTCGTTTTGATTTGCATTTCTCTGATAGTTAATGATGTTGAGCATCTTTTCATATGCCTGTTGGCCATCTGTATATCTTCTTTGGAGAAATCTCTGTTCAGATCTTTTGCCCATTTTTTAATTGGATTGTTGGTTTTTTTGTTGTTGAGATGTATGAGTTCTTTGTATACTTTGTATATTAACCCCTTATCTGATATATGGTTTGCAAATATCTTCTCCCAATTGTTAGGTTGTCTTTTTGTTTTGTTGATGGTTTCCTTTGCTGTGCAGAAGCTTTTTAGGTTGATGTAGTCCCATTTGTTCATTTTTTCTTTTGTTTCCCTTGCCTGGTCAGACATAGTACTTGAAAATATGCTGCTAAGCATGATGTTAAAGAGCATATTACTTATGTTTTCTTCTAGAAGTTTCACGGTTTGGGGTCTTACATTCAAGTGTTTAATCCATTTTGAGCTGATTTTTGTGCATGGTGTAAGGGAATGGTCTACTTTCATTTTTTTGCATGTGGCTTTCCAGTTTTCCCAACACCATTTATTGAAGAGACTCTCCTTTCTCCATTATATGCTCTTGGCTCCCTTGTCAAATATTACTGTCCGTAAAATGTGGTTTTACTTCTGGGCTCTCGATTCTGTTCTATTGATCGGTGTGTCTGTTTTTCTGCCAGTAACATGCTGTTTTGGTTCCCATGGCTTTGCAGTGTACTTTGAAATCAGGGAGTGTGATACCTCCAGCTTTGTTCTTTTTTCTCAGGAATCCTTTGGCTATTCGGGTCTTTTGTTATTCCACGTAAATTTTAGAATTCTTTGTTCTATTTCGGAGAAAAATGTTGTTGGAACTTTGATAGGGATTGCATTGAATCCATAGATTTCTTTAGGAAGTATGGACATTTTAATGATGTTAACTCTTCCAATCCAAGAGCACGGAATATCTTTCCATTTCTTTGTGTCTTCTTTGATTTCTTTCAACAATGTTTTTATCGTTTTCGGTGTACAGGTCTTTCACCTCTTCAGTTACGTTTATTTCTAGGTGTTTTATTCTTTTTGTTGCAATTGTAAATGGGATTGTATTGTTAATTTCTCTTTCTGCTACTTCTTTGTTGGTGTATAGAAATGCAACCGATTTTTGTATGTTGATTTTGTATCCTGTGACTTGACTGTATTCCTTTATTGTTTCTAAAAGTTTTTTTAGTGGATTATTTAAGGTTTTCTTGATATAAAATCATGTTGTCTGCAAAGAGTGACAGTTTCACTTCTTCTTTTCCAATGTGGATCCCTTTTATTTCTTTTTCTTTGTGATTGCTCTGGCTAGGACTTCCAATACTATGTTAAATAAGAGTGGTGACAGTGGGCATCCTCATCTGGTTCCTATTCTTAGAGGGGTAGCTTTCAGCTTTTCTCTATTGAGAATGATATTTGCTGTGGGTTTGTCATATATGGCCTTTATTATGTTGAGGTATTTTCCTTCTATACTCATTTTATTTAGAGTTTTTATCATAAATGGATGCTGTATCTTGTCAAATGCTTTCTCTGCATCTATTGAGATGATCATGTGATTTTATTCTTCATTTTGTTAACGTGGTGTTAACATTGATAGATTTGCGGATGTTGAACCATCTCTGCATCCCTGGAATGAAAACCACTTGATCATGATGTATAATCTTTTTAATGTATTATTGTATTTGATTTGCTAGTATTTTGTTGAGGATTTTTGCATCGATGTTCATCAGTGATATTGGCTTGTAATTTTTTTGTGTTGTCCTTGTCTGGTTTCAGTATGAGTCTCTATAAGGACTTGACCCAGTTCTTTAAAACAAACTTACTTCTAGATAGCTAGCTAAACAGACAGACAGACAGACATTCTGTTGGCTCTGTTCCTCTGCAGAACGCTGACTAATCCATACCCAAAAAGGCAATGAGAAAATACAGTCTGAAGAGACAAAGCAAACATCAGAAACAGATTCAGATTTCACACAGCTTTTGGAATTTTCAGGCAGAAAATTTAAAATAATGATAATATGTTAAGGCCTCTAATGGAAAAAGTTGACAACATGCACCAGCAAGTGAGTAAAGTAGGCTGAGACAAGGAAATTCAAAGAATCAAAAAGAAATTCTAGAAATAAAAAACACACTAGCAGAAATAAATACCTTATTGGACTTATCCGCAGACTTAACACAGCTGAGGAAAGAATAAATGAGCTTGATGATATATCAATAGAAATTCCCCAAGATGAAATGCAAACGGAAAAAGAATTTTTTAAGAAAAGAGACTATTCAAGAACTGTAAAACAACTTCAAAAAGTGTAGCATATGTGTAATTAGAATCCTGAAAGAAGAAACAGAGAACAGAGCAGAAGAAATATTTGAAGTAATAGTGGTCAATAATTTTCAAAATTAATGACAGCCACCAAAACACAGATCCAAGAAGCTCAAAGGACAGTAAGCAACATAAATACCAAAAATCTATACTTACACAAATCATATTCAAACAACAAGAAAAAACAAAGGCAAAGAGAAATCCTAAAGCAGCCAGCAGGAAAAAAATCTTATCTATAGTGAAATGGTGATGAAAATTACATTGATTGCTCATTAGAAAGCATGCATTGAAAAATAAAGTGGAACAAAATATTTAAAATGTTGAAAAAAAAAACCAAGCACACCAACCTAGAATTATATATCCCAAGAAATTACCCTTCAAAAGTGAAGAAGATATAAAAACTTTTTCATATAAACAAAAGTTGATGGAATCCATCACTAGTAGATATTCCCTAAAAGAAATATTAAAAGAAATTCTTCAGATATATGGAAAATTATATAGGTCAGAAACACAGAAGTACATAAAGAAAGGAAGAATGTCAGAGAAGAAATAGATAAAGGTAAAATACAATCTTTTATTTTTCTTATTCTTAATTGATCTAAAAGATGCTATTCAAGGTAATAACAGTATTAATTTTTTTGGTGATTATAGCATATAGATAAGTGAAATGAATGACAACAATATTATTTAGGATGGGAATGAGGAACTATACTTTGTAATAAGGGACTGTGAATAAATATAGTGTTATTTGGGAATAAATTTAGATTAATTGTAAATATATATTGCTAAGTCTAGAGTAATTATTAAAATCTTTTTAAAAGAAGTGTAATTGATATACTAACATATGAGAGAAAATGAAATCATAAAATACTCAATTAAAACAAGTAAAAGCAGGGCTGGCCCCGTGGCCGAGTGGTTAAGTTCATGCGCTCCACTGCAGGCGGCCCAGTGTTTCGTTGGTTCGAATCCTGGGCGCGGACATGGCACTGCTCATCAGACCACGCTGAGGCAGCATCCCACATGCCACAACTAGAAGGACCCACAACGAAGAATATGCAACTATGTATGGGGGGGGCTTTGGGGAGAAAAAGGAAAAAATAAAATCTTTAAAAAAAACAAACAAGTAAAAGCAGAAAGAGAAAGAAAGATATAAAAGGAAAAAAATGCAACAAATAGAAAACTTACAAAGATGGTAGATATTAACTCAACCATATCATTAGTAACTTTGAGTGTGAATGGTCTATATACACCAATTAATAGAGATTGTGAAAATGGACAAAACCAAACCATATATTGTCCACATAAACTCACTTTAAATATAAAGACACAGATAGTTTAGAGTAGAGAGATGGAGAAGATACACCGTGCTAACACTAATCAAGAGAAAGCTGGAGTGGCTATATTAATTTCAGGTAGAGCAGACTTCATAACAAAGAAAATTATCAGAGATAAAGAAGAGCATTACATGATGAAAAAAATGGGTCAATTCTCCAAAGAGACTTATTGATCCTTATCATGCATGCATCTAGGAACAGTGTCAAAATGCATGAGACAAAAAAACGACAGAACTGCAAAGAGAAATAGATGAATCCACTATTATAGTTGGAGACTTCAACAACCCTCTATCAGTAACTGACAGAACAAGCAGGCATAAAATCACTAAGAGTATAGTTGAACTGAACAACACTATCAATCAATTGGATCTAATTCAAATGTATAAAATATTTCATCAAACAACAGAAGAAGACACATTCTTCTAAAGTTCCTATGGAACATTCACCAAGATTGAATGCATTCTATGCCATGAAACATAGCTTATTAGATTTAAAAGAACAGAAATCATACAAAGTATACCACAATGGAATTAAACTAGATATCAATATAAATTCTAGGTATTTTCCAAAAAGACACCTGGAAAATCCCCAAATATTTGGAGATTAAACAACATACTTCTAAATAACACATGGATCAAAGAAGAAATCTCAAGAAAAATTTAAAGTATTTTGAACAAAATGAAAACTAAAATACAGCTTATCAAAATTTGTGGAATGCATCAAAAATAGTGCTAGAGTAAAATTTATAGCACGAATGCATATATTTAGAAACAAGAAAGATCTGAAGTCAATAATCTAAGCTTCTACCTTAGGAAAGTAGAGAAATAAGAGCAATTTAAACCTAAATCCAGCAGAAAAAAATAAATAATAAAAATTAGAGCAGGAATCAAATGAAATTAAAACAGAAAATTAGTAGAAAAGGTTTTTTTTAAGCTGACTTTTTGAAAAGGCCAAAAAAATTGATAAATATCTAGCCAGGCTAACCAAGAAAAACAAAAGAAACAGATCAACGATATCAGAAATGAAAGCAGAGCCATCCCTACCGATCCTACTTATTAAAAGGATAATAAAGAAATATTATGAACAACTCTATGCCCCAAATTTGAAATCTTAGATGAAATGGCAAATTCCTTGAGGGACACAAACTATCAAAACTCACATGAGAAGAAACTGATATTCTGAATATGTATCTATCTATTAAAGAAATTGAATCAGTAGTTTAAACCTTCTTAAATAGAAAGCACCAGGCTCATAGGGTTTAACTGGTGAAGTCTACCAAAAACGTATGCAAGAAATAATACCAATTATTCAAAATATTTTCCTGAAAATAGAAGCAGGGAACACTAAATAACTCATTGTGTGAGGTTAGAGTTACCCTAATACCAAATTCAGGTAAATACATTACTAGAAAAGAAAACTATGGACCGATATCTCTCATCAATATAGATTTTAAAAATCCTCGATAAAATTTATCAAATAGAATTTAAAAAGCATGAAAAGAACTATACACTATGACCAAGTGAGATTTATTCCAGGTATGCAAAGCTGGTTCAGCATTCAAAAATCAATCAATATAACCTACCACATCAAAAACTGAAGAAGAAAAATCAATGATCATATCAATTGACATGGGAAATACATTTGACAAAATACAACATAGATTTAAGACAAAACCTGTCAGCGGTCTAGGAATAGAGGAGAACTTCCTCGTGTTGATATCTAAGAATATCTACAAAATACCAACAGCTAACATCATACTTTATGATAAGTAACTGGATACTGTCCCCTCCAGATCTCAAACAAGGCCAAGATGTCCCCTCTCACCACAGCTTTTCAACATCCTACCAGCAGTCTTAGCTAGTACAGTAGGATAAGAAAAGGGGTCTAGTGATGTTCCTATGTCCAGCCTACAGAGCAGTCTGGAAAGGCAGCTGAAGAATTAAACTCTAGCTTTGTTTATAGAGGGCAGGAATAGTGACCACTAGAACTTTGTGAGAACCGTTGTATTTTGTAATTTTTATTTTATCTGCATCCCCATGGTGGTAAAACATAACAACATATAGAGACTAAAACACTGAATAAATGCATCTGGAATATATACAGCACAGCAGCTACTGTTTGATGAACTGAAGGAGAACTTCATGAACAGGGTGAAGAGAGGACATCGATTAACTGTAGTTAAGCCTAGTTATGAATAACAAGGCAATGGGTGAAGATGGACCTCCCCCAGATGCTCACACAAGAGATCCTAGCTAAGCAGAGGTTTTAGAAAGTATAATTGGGGGTCAGAGGCGGATCAATGTTGCCATCAGCTGAGCCTCAAATAAGAGCCTTAAGAACTAATATTTATGAGCACTTAGTATATCTTAGCCCCTATCACACATCTTATAGGAATTCTTTAATTGAATCTGTAGAAAAACTCCATGAGATAAATTCTTTTATGATCATTTTATAGATGCAGAAACTGAACCTTAAGGAAGCTTAGTAAATTAACTTGATCACAAAACTAGTAAGAGATAAAGCAAAGACTTGAAACCAGGATTGTCTGACTGCAGATTCTATAAACTTAACTGCTATAGTTTATCATTAAGATACTAGCTCTCAACAGCATAGAATGAATTCATTTCAAGAATAATAGCTGCTCTCTATTGAGCACTTAATATATCTCAGATACTGCTCTACCCACATAGTTTTATTTAATTCTCATCAAAACCCTACAAGTTAAGTTTTATTTTTCTCATTTTACAAAAGAAGACAGTGAGGCTTATAGAAGTTAGGTTATTTGTCCAAGGACAAATAGGTTCACAATACAAAAGCAGGGACTAGAATCCAGTTCCATCTGACTCCCAAGTTAATTTTTTTACACTGCAAAGATCAGTGGTTTTAAAATCAGACAACAAGAACATCACTGGTTTTGTAGAAGATCCCTATTATACCAACTATAAAATAACATGAAAACTATGACTATGAAATAAAATGGCAACCTACAGGACCTGCCTTAATGTTTTATAGTCACACTTCATAATTATTCAACTAATATTTATTGAGTGCCTACTATGTGCCATGGTCATCATCATGCATGTAATTGATCAGATTAATCTCATGTAGCTCCAATTCAAAGACTGGTTCAATTCTTTATGATATTTTCCTTCATGTGCCTATATTTTTGTCAGAATTATTTTCTCTTGCAACACAGCTTAACTCTGTGCTTGTACCTAAAGAAACAACATTCATCATTATGATTTGGGCTAGAGAATGACAGTAGGCCCAATGTTGTTTTGTTTCCCAGGTGAGGAATGAGCATGTTCACAATGCCTCAGAGGAAACAAAAGTCCTCTTTCTGGCCAAAACACATCCAGCTTGCTCTTCAGTCTTTGAACACAGCAGCTGCTCTGCGTTTAACTGAAGCAGAGAATATTGTCAGAATGAAAACAGTATTAATTAAAATAGTCTGTTGAATCCCAGGCCAAATTTGCTATTACATGTTAAAGTGAAGAGAACATAATGCTGTGTTGTTTATAAGATGGAAGTAATTTCCTGGGGTTATATTTAAATCATGAGCAGAGCTTTTCCATGGTTGTCCGGACTTCCACAGACAGAGACTTACTTTTAGAACATAATTACTAGAGCCAGGATAATGTGTGAGCAAGAAAATTTAGTTTGATAGTTAAAGCTATTAAAATAAAATTTTTGTGTTTCACTGATTATTAAAACATTACTGCTGAGTGTATAAGGCTTGAAAAACTCAGAAAAGTATAAAGAGAAAGTGCAAATCACCTGTAACCTTGGCTCCTAGAGATAGCTACTCAGCATTTTTAGTCTTTTTTAATCATACTAATTTTACACAGTTGAGATCTAAGTGAAAACAGTGTTTTAATTTGGCATCTGATGATAAGCATTTCAGCAGTCTTCATAACCATCATTTACTTTGGCTGGATAATGAGTGTCGTATAATTTTTTTTACAGTTCCATTACGGTGAATCATTTAAAGAAATTCAACTCTCATGTATTATCTAGAAAAATGTATGAGATAAAAACCTTAATTTAATCATTTACAATAAGCAAAATAATTGTTTCTTTTCACTAATATTGTTTCAATCAACTGGTAAACTATATCCTGTCCACAGGAGAACCAGCCATTGTTCTGATTAAAGTGGTCATCGTGTCCCTTTAATATGAACACTTGGCCACCTCGTCTACCGTGAGATGGTCTCCCCTGGTCAGATCTATGCATCTATCAAATGTGTGTGCTATATATATGTGTGTGTTTGTAAGTTGGATGAGGATCTAAAATCATATTTGCAATTTAATCCTTCTTTAAGCATTTTCTTAAATGACGTTTAGGCCTTTGAGATTAATTTATAATCTGAGCTCAAGTTTAAACCTTTAGCAATATGTGAGAATAAAATGTTTTCCTCTCTTCTTGTAATGTATATATTGTGATTCCTCCAAGAAAATAAAGGAGGCATAATCTTCATAGAATCCTTACTTACAACCATTAGGACAATTGGAGAGAACCTCCAAGAAATACCACTAATGTTTGCCTACCACATTCTTATTTTATGCCTGTTTTAGTTCTTATCTGCAATTTCTTGAAAAGATGTATAATTCATGATGACCTTATCTGAAAATATTCAATAGGGGAAGCAAAACAAGTGTACAATAAATAAAGCACTAAAGAAAATTAGTCTGGTATTAATTTAGCTAACTTTTTACTGACTGAAGGTAACAAGAGCAACTCATTTATTAATTAATAAATTAGGCATATTCATGTTTATTTGAAAATATGTCTACTTAATGGAGAGGCTTAAATTTGCTTATGTATCATTTCTGTTGGAAAAATACCAATTGGAGTTTACTTGAAGACTAATAGGCCCAGAAAAAAGAGTGGAAGTTCTGAATGGTATTTTGTATGAACCACAGATGGTCATATTTTTCTTTTTAGTACAACAAACCTTGTGTGAAGTTCTCATCCTTTCAAAGCTTTCTATGGCATAATTTTGCCAGTTATAAACATGTTCTTATTATTTTTTATACCTACTTCCCACGACATAGAAAGTATAGTACTAACAAAATATCACAACTATAGAGAGAGCCAGTGTGTAAACTGAGCACGCCTTCAAATTTCCTTCTCTTCTTTCTGGATGAGAATCCACATTAAAACTGTACACAACACTCATGTAACCCCTGTCATAGTGTCTTGTATGTTTAAAAAAGCAAACAAAACAGTTTTCTCTCTCGCCTTTGTGTATTTTCCCCTTTGTGAGCATTTTTGGCTCTTATCTCTCCCGTGGAACTGCCAAGCTTGTGATGTCACCATTGATTAAAGGACAACTGTTGGTGAGAGATCAGTTCAGTTTTCATTTTGTAATATATTCAGATGATTTGTGGCTATTTTAACCTATTTCCCATAAATTATACCTTTTATGTACTATTTTATTATAAATTTAATATTCTGAAAAATGGAGCTTTAATTAAGTGATATCCCAGTAGAATCAGCAATGCATTCATAATGGAAAGAAGAGAGAACAATGCATTGCATATCCTTTCAAATATCCTGTATGTATACTGATGATGATGATACCTGAAGTAGCTACTGGAAAAGGAATAACTCGATTTAGCACAGAATCAGGTGTATCTTATGTGAAAATAAATGCTTATAAAATAAATTATCTCGAAGAGAATATGTATAATACCAAAATATAAATATATCTATTTAATTTATTTTTGCATACTTCTGAAATGTTTAAGTTCATTCAAAAGTCTTTTAAGAAGTAAGATTAAGTCAATCAAAAAATAAGATGTTTTATCCTTCACTTTAGGTAATTGAGAATATATTTAAATAAGAGTATCTAACCAAGAATCCCTTCACTCATATGTTGATTAGAGTAGGCACAATTGTGTCTTCTTTCACTGTTCTTGAACTTCACTTTTGTATATGGACATAATGGATCTTAGCTACTTAAAGAGTAATTTCATCATCACTAGATGGAAAACACAATGATTGTAAGGAACTTTGCTAAATGGCCTTCAAAATTTTTATGGTATGAAATTTTAAAGTACTCAGAGCATGTCTGAAGTTTGAAATGCCAGTTAGAAGGAATAGACAGACATAAAGGAAATATATTTTCATTTCCCTATAAAATATGTAGTATATATTAAACTACAAAATATAAACATGTAATTATATATCATTAGATCATAATCAAAATCAAAGGATGAACATTAACTTGGGGAAATTATTTGGAATTCACATGCCAGACGAATGGTTGACATTGTTTTTTTTGACAGTTTATTTGACATTTACCCTGGATTTCTAATATGTGTCTTCAATTTAACATACATAAAACTGTAACTCTTGATTTGCACAATACCCTCTCTTCCCCTAGATTTTTCCAGTACCAGTTAGTGGCACCTTCATATGTACCAGTGACTCAAACTTTGTATTTCATGTGAGAAATGTATGAAACAACTCACTGAAGAGGGTAAGGGGAAAAGGTGCTGAACTAAGTAACTGGAAATCAGTGGAGACTTTAATACTAAAGTCCAAAGGAACTATACGTAGCAGCTTACTCTAGTTGATAAAGTTGTTTCCCCAGGAATACAAGATAACAGTTATGAAACCCCTTTGTGTATATGTATGGTGGAGTTGGTCAATTAAGTCAAGTTTCTCACTGCTGGGGTGGGAATTTACAGATAAGCAAGAGGGGATGGCTAGAATTATCCATGAGGTAATGGCTTAGAGTTGGAGACACTGTGTGAACTTATATATGGTTCAGCATAGATACACATGCATATAGAAATATTTATAGATATATGTGTATATATACGAGTTGGTAACATCTATGTCCTTGTTCTGCCACAGAGAAGGCCTAGAAGTGTTGATAACCCAGTAGCAATGAGAATACCCAGCTTTTGGTTTCTAAGACCAATCTCCCATTTTTCTCATAATTAGATTGTGGTTATGGGTTTTGGGAGGAAACCACAGAGGTAACGTGTCATTCTCATCACTTTCTATCAAGGGTACATACTATGAATATGCACTTCCTGGTAAAATGGCTGATTCAAGGCTACAGCAGAGAACATATAAGATAAGACTGGAGAATCTTGTAGTGTCAGAAAGTAAGGTAGCACCAAAACACATCAAAATAAAAACCCGAACTGAACTAAAACAAAACAAAAAACCCCACAATGGTGGGAGTACATCAAACTGGCAAAAGAGCCAATTGAAAGAGCTCTCAGTGGCCAAAACTGGACCAAAATTAATAACATGATATTGTATTATAACTCAAAGAAATAAATGTACATGAGTCCATACTGATATAAATAAATGATTTATTAAAGAAATAAATTGGGGGATAATAAACAAATCTTCTGTGTGGAAGAATTCTAAAGAATTTATGGTGGCACTCCACACATAAGGAAGTGGGGCATGATTCTTAACTCTTTATGTGTGGCTTTCAGATAGTGACTTCCTCCCAAAGCATACAGCATGGAAGTGGGGGAGAAAATGTTACTGTATAATAGAGAAACCCAACAATCACTACCTCAGCCAGTGATTAAAGTTAACATAAACAGTAAAAATCACATTGATAGAATGTGATGTGATTGGTACTTTATCTATGTGGTCTTCCTCTCAAAACCCATAACCACAGCGTAATCATGAGAAAAATCCTAAGTCAAATTCTAATTGAGGAATATTCTACAAAATATCAGACAGGACTCTTCAAATCTGTCAAGGTCATAAAAAACAAGGAAAATCTGAGATACTGGCACAACCAAGAGGAGCCAAGGAGACACAACAACTAAATGCAATGACTAAATGTAATATAGTGTGCTAGATGGGATTTTGGAATAGTAAAAAAGGACATTAAGTTAAAAAGAAAGAAACTTTGCACAGAATATTGCTTTAGTTAATACTAATGTACCAGTATTGTTTCATTAGTTGTGACAAAGGCACCATATTAATCACATATTCATTAATGTAAGGTTTTAAGAATAGGGGAAACTGGGTGTGGGGTCGTTGGGAACTCTCTGTACCACCTTTGAAGTTTTTCTCTAAATCTAAAATTATCTTAAAATAAAAATTGTATTAAAAATACATTTGGTGAAACAAGCCAGATACGAAAAGATACATATCATATAGACCCATTTGTAAGAAAGTCTAGGAAACATTATTCTAATCTCTAGTGGTAGAGAATAGGCTTATTAGAAACTGCCTGGGGCCCAAGATGGGGTTTGAGGATTGACTGTAGATGATGTGAGGGAACATTTTGGAGTGATGAAAACTATATATATCACATATATTCTATATATTATTGTCACATTAGTGTGTGTGTGTATGTATTTGTTAAAACTCACCAAACTCCACACTTAGATTGTGTGCATTTTATTGTATGTAAATTACACCTCAATAAAGTAAATTTTTAAAAAAGAAGAATAAATCCCTTTCTAAATATGGGTACTACAAGCATACTGGTACACCTGGAAGGAAGCAATCTATCACATAAAATTGAGAAGATATTTAGCTATTTCACCACATAGCTTAGATTGTGGTAGAAAATAGCTAATAACTGATCTGCTTCTCCTTCCACAGAAAAAATGTGGTTTTAAGATTACAGAATTCTTCTTTTGTGATTTTGCTTTGGCCTTTTTATTATGTGGTTACTTCCTTTGTGGAAAATGATGCTCTCTGAGGGCCTTCATATAATTCATTGTGCTATACAAAATTAAGATAATAGAAATAGCAGTTTCTGTGGATAAAATATATATTTCAAATAATACAAAGAGATTCTTATATGTCATTTAATCTTGGGTCTGAAAGCTCTCCAACTTAATAAGATGTCAAGAGAGCTATTAATAACTGCGAGCTGAACACTGCAGTGAAGTGTGGGTGCTGACTATTTAAACTAACAGGAAAAGAACAGCTTTTTAATTGGACTGGATGTTATTTTGCCAGAGTCACCAGGAAACAAAATCATTATGTCTTGGCAGCAAAATACTTCCTGTCCATACCAATGACAAAAAATAAAATAGAAAATTTTCCTTTGCTCTCTTTATGAATTACCAAAAATCACAAGTAGTCATTCAAGTTACATGTATTTATTTGCGTCCATGAGGTGCAGAGTAGTACACTAGACATGTGGATACACTTTACTGTTGTAAATATCTCCAATGCTTGGTGGAAATCAAGTTGATGACAATCTCAAGCAAAAAACTTTTGTGTTTTCCACTTCCTTGCATAACATATAAGTGATCTAGACTTCTGTGTGGACCCAGGAATTTAAAGAGTAAGGCAACATTTGTATTGAATAAAGGTCATATATAGTTTTACTTGAAATATAAACAGATTTTCTTTTATCATAAAAATCTTCTAGCCCCCTAAACATCTTAACCAGAAAGATGCTCATGTAAATCAGGTGTTGGAATTACCAAAGACCTGCATAACATATACATGAATGCTACATAATATTATAAGTAAAATTCTCTCTTCTAGTCTATCCTCCTTTCTCCACCAAAAATAAATTCATACGTAATTACATACATAAACAAAAAGATAAAATCATTAATATGATAATTAGTACACATTTTTTCTGAGGTACTGCACTTTAATACAACTAATGTTCAGAATTTCATTGTCACAAAAATGTTTTAATTATAATTAAGAAAGCATTGAGGCCAGCCCCATGGCCAAGTGGTTAAGTTTGTACACTCTGCTTCAGCAGCCCAAGGTTTCACCGGTTTGGACCCTGGGCATGGACATGGCACCACTCATCAAAGCCATGTTGAGGTGGCATCCTACGTAGCACAACCAGAGGCACTTACAACTAGAATATACAACTATGTATTTGGGGGGCTTTGGGGAAGAAAAGAAGAGAAAAAAAAGCATTCATTTATTCAAATCAAACTTTCTTTATATATAAAATGAAGATATTTAGTGGTCTTGGATGAAAAACATCAACTATACAGCTTTGGGATCTGTGGAAAGACACCATTTACTAAATAGAAGCTCTATAAAATAAAGAATGCAAATAGAGCTATCATTCTTATAAATAGGAAATTTTATACCATGTTGGCAAGTATGAATCCATTGGATTCTAGTTTCAGATAAAGTGAATTAATTCAAAGTATATGTTTTATTTAAATGATCTGCCTAAGACTGAATGTCAAGATATTGGAATCTATTTTTAGTAGAATGGAATAGAAGGCTGCATTTTAAAAATTCTAAGCAGACGTTGTAAAATACATTGATGAGATTTTTAATCAACATGGTATTGAAATTTCATGCTTGGGGTGTCCCCTGATCTCAGTTCCAGTTATATAACAAATACTGAGAAAATTAATGAGGTAAGCATCTCAGTGTACCAAAAGTTGAAATGGAAGACAAAGCAGAAAGTCCTGAAAAAACTGTGGGCCTGCTGAGCTGTGGATCTGGAAGCAGAGTCAGGGAGTGGAGAGTTGAATTCTGTAGGGTAGAAGTCTAAAAGTGACCCCCATGGGGCAAAGAATGAGAAGTACTCACTATCTAAAACCAGGGCTAAGATGGGGTTCTCTGCACATAAAAGGAAACTGAAAAGAACTAAGAGTGATTGCTGCCTGGGTCTAAGGCTTCTATATAGGTGCATTCCAAGGGAGACATTAATAAACTGCCTTACAGCCAGAGCCTACGTCAATCACCAATATAACAAGAGGTTCTAGAATAAGATCTGAAAGGGACAGATGAAAGCAATAAAAGAAATGCTAGACCGATAGCACATATAATAAAAAGTTCTAAGGCTCAAAGTTTATGTGCTTAGAACAGCTCTTAGTGAATTACACTCACTACCTTATTTTGTCTGGACAATTTTTATGGGGAGCCCCTGCAGGACCCCACATTCAAGGTGAATCTGCTAAGAAAAAGTCCAAAACACATCAGGAAAATAAATACAAAGAAAGATAGTGAACAATACTCTTTCACTCTAGATAGGATTAAAACCATAGATAAATATGAAAATGACTTTTTTCATTTAGGATTTCCTCTCTTCCCAAAAATAAAAACAATGAGGTAAAGGATATCATTAGATATATAGAAATAGAAATACAGGAATAAATAGAATAAAAGCTGGTAGATATGAAAGGAACCTATTAAAACTCCTATATGAGGTTTAGGAATGTGTTCAAATAAAGTTTTGGAGTGTGTTAAAATTTAAGTTGCTATCAACTTAAAACAGACTGTCATATACATAAGACTTTATCTATGAACTCCATGGTAACCATAAAACAAAACCTTATAAAATGCACAGAATAAAATTAGAAATAAATCTAAACATGAGACTAAAGAGAGCCATCAAACAACAAGGGAAGAGAGAAAGAGAAGAAAGGAACAGAAAAGAACTATGAAAACAGCCAGAAAACAATTAACAAAACAGTGATAACTATGGACCTATCAATAATTTCTTTACTTGTAAATGGTCTAAACTCTCCAATCAAAAGATACAGAGTGGCTCAATGGATAAAAAAATAAGACCCATATATAAGCTGCCTCCCAGAGACTCACTTCAGAGGCAAGGACATACATAGACTGAAAGTAAAGGGATGGAGAAAGATTATTTCATGCAAATGGAAACAAAAAGAAAGCTCATATAGATATACTCACAACAGACAAAATAGACTTTAAAACAAAGACTGTAATAAAAGAAAAGGAAGGGAATTACATAATGATAAAGGGGTAAATCCAGCAAGAAGATATAATATTTATAAATATATATATGCACTCAATGTAGGAGCACCAGGATATATAAAGCAAATATTAATGAACCTAAAGGGAGAAATTGACAGAAATACAATAATAGTAGGAGACTTTAGCATCTCACTTACATCGAAGGATAGATTATCCAGTCAGAAAATTAATAAGGAAACATGGGCCTTAAACACCTCATTAGGCCAAATGGGCTTACTAGATATACACAGACCATTCCATCCAAAAGAAACAGAATAAACATTCTTCTCAAGTGCACATGGAACATTAACCAGGATAGATCACACGTTAGGCCACAAAAGATATCTAAATACATTCAAAAAGACTGAAATGATATCAAGCATCTTTTCTGACTACAATGGTATGAAACTATAAATCAATAACAAGAAGAAAACTGGAAATCCACCAAAATGTGTAGATTAAGCACCATGCTACTGAACAACCAACGGGTCATTGAAGAAATCAAAAAACACCTAGAGACAAATGAAAACAGAAATAGGGCAAACTACAATGTTTGGGATGCAGCAAAAGCAGTTCTAAGATGGAAGTTCATAGCAATACAGGCCTACCTAAAGGAACAACTTTACACCTAAAAGAGATAGAAAAAGAACCGAATCCCAAAGTAAGTAGAAAAAAGAAAATAATAAAGAGTGAAAATAAATGAAATAGAGACTAAAAAAAGACAATAGAAAAAAATCAATGAAACTAAAAGCCAATTCTTTGAAAAAATAAATGAAATTGACAAACCTTTAGCTAGACAAATCAAGAAAAAAATGAGAGAGGTCTCTAATAAAGAAAATCAGTGAGAAAAGAGGTGAAGTTACAATTGATACCACAGAAATACAAAGGATTGTAAGAGACTACTATGAACGATTTTATGTCAACAAATTGGACAAGCTAGAAGAAATGGACAAACTCTTACAAACATACAATTTTCCAAGACTGAATCATGAAGAAATAGAAAATCTGAATAGATAGATTACTAGTAAGGAGATTGAATCAGTAATCAAAAACTTCCCAACAAACAAAAGTCCAGGACCAGACACCTTCACTGGTGAATTCTACCAAATATTCAAAGAAGCTTTAATACCTATCCTTCTCAAACTCTGCCAAAAAATCGAAGAGGAAAGAGTGCTTCCAAACTCATTTTACAAGGCCAACATTACCCTCCTACCAAAACCAAACAAGAACATCACAAAAGAACAAAATTACAAGCCAATACTATTGATGAACTCAGATGCAAAAAACCTCAAAAAAATTAGCAAGAGAAATTCAACAATACATTAAAAGGATCATACACCATGATCAAGTGAGATTTATTCCAGGGATGCAAGGATGGCTCAATATTTGCAAATCAATCAAGGTGATACACCACATTAACAAAATGAAAGATAAAAATCATATGATCATCTTAATAGTTGCAGAAAAAGCATTTGACAAAATTCAACATCTATTTATGATAAATACTCTCAACAGAGTGGGTATAGAGGGAACATACCTCAACATAGTAATGGCCATATATGACAAACCCACCACTAACATCATACTTAATGGTGAAAAACTGAAAGCTTTTCCTCTGAGATCAGGAACAAGACAAGGATGCCCACTCTCACCACTTTTATTCAACATAGCATTGGTAGTCCTAGCCACAGCAATTAAGTAAGAAAAAGAAATAAAAGGCATCCAACTTCGAAGGGAAGAAGTACAACTGTTGCTATTTGAAGATGCCATGATACTGTATATAGGAAAGCCAAAAGACTCCACCAAAAACCTGTTAGAACTAACAAATTCAGTAAAGTTTCAGGAAACAAAATCAGTACACAGAAATCTGTAGCATTTCTATACACTAATAATGAACTATCAAAAACAGAAAATAAGAAAACAATCCCATTTAAAATTTCATGACAAAGAATAAAATACAGTCATGCATTGCTTAATGACGGAGATATATTCTGAGAAATGTGTCCTTAGGCAATTTTATCATTGTGTGAACATCATGTAATGTACTCACACAAACCTAGATGATATAGACTTCTCCACACCTAGGCTATATGGTACCAATATTATGGGACCACTGTCATATATGTGATCTTTAACTGAAATGTTGTTATGTGGCAAATGACTATACCTAGGAATACATTTAACCAAGGAGGTGAAAGACCTGTACACTGAAAACTATAAGACACTGAAGAAAGAAATTGAAGCAGACATCAATAAATGGAAAGATATTTCATGCTCATGGATTGGAAGAATTAATATTGTTAAAATGTCCATACTACCAAAAGCAATCTACAGGTTCAATGCACTCCCTATCAAAATTTCAATGGCATTCTTCACGAAACTAGAAAAATAATTCTAAAATTTTTATGGAACCACAGAAGATCTTGACTAGCCAAAGCAATCTTGATAAAAAAGAACAAAGCTGGAAGAATCATGCTCCCTGATTTCAAACTATACCACAAAGCTATTACAACAGTATGGTATTGGCGTAAAACAGACACACAGATCAACGGAACTGAACTGACAGCCCAGAATTAAACCTACACATATATGGACAAGTGATTCATGACAAAGGAGCCAAGAACATACAATGGAGAAAGGACAGGCTCTTCAACAAATAGTGCTGGCAAAACTGGACAGCCACATGCAAAAGAATGAAACTAGACCACTATCTTACACCATACATAAGAGTTTACTCAAATTGGATTAAAGAATTGAATGTAAGACCTGTAACCATAAAATTTCCAGAAGACAACATAGGTGGTAAGCTCTTGACTTTGGTCTTAGCAATATCTTTGTGTAAATGACTCCAAAGGCAAGGAAACAAAAGAAAAAATGAACGAATGGAACTACATCAAACTAAAAAGTTTCTGCACAATGAAGGAAACCATTATCAAAATGCCAAGACAATCTACTGAATGGGAGAAGATATTTGCAAATCATATATCTGACAAGGGGTTAATATGTATAACATATAAAAAACTTATGCAACTCAACAACAAAAAATAAACAACCCAATTAAAAAATGTCCAGAGGATCTAAATAGACATTTTTCAAAAAAAGACATACAGATGGCCAACTTGAACATGAAAATACGTTCAACCTCATTAATTATTAGGGAAATGCTGATGAAAACCATAATTAGAGGTCACCTCATACCTGTTAGAATGGGTATTGTCAAAACATAAGAAATAAGAAGTGTTAGAGAGGATGTACAGAAAAGGAAACCCTCACACACTGTTGGCGGAAATGTAGATTGGTGAAGCCACTATGGAAAACAGTATGGAGAGTCCTCAAAAAATTCAGAATAGAACTACCATATGATCCACTTGTTCCACTTCTTGATATTTATCCAAAGAATACAAAAAACACTAATTTGACAAGATATATTCATCCCTACATTCATTGCAGCATTATTTACAATAACCAAGATATGGAAAGAACCTAAGTGTCCATTTATGAATGAATGGATAAAGAAGTTGTGGTATATATACACAATGGAATACTACTCAGCCATAAAAAGAATGAAATCTAGCCATTTGTGGCAACATGGATGGACCTTGAGGATATTATGGTAAGAAAAATGTCAGACAAAGAAAGACGAATACCATATGGTTTCACTCATATATGGAATCTAAAAAGACAAATGAAGGAACAAACAAAACAAAAACAAATTCATAGTTACAGAGAACAGATTGGTGGTTACCAGAGAGCAAGGCAGTTATGGGGGCAAAATGAGTAAAGGGGTCAATTGTACGGTCATGGATGGCAATTAGACTTATGGTGGTGGTCACTTAGTCGTGAATACAGATGTTGAATTATAACGTATGCCTGAAACATATAATGTTATATAGCACTTTTACATCAATAAAAACAATAAACAAGTAAATTTATATGGAATATTCTCAAGCCATAATGAGTAAAATAACATGGTTTCATGCTACATTCAATATGATATTATTTATGTAAAACACACACACAAGGGGCCAGCCCAGCAGCATAGTGGTTAAGTTCATGTTCTCTGCTTCAGCAAACTAGGCTTTGTGGGTCTCATTGGGACACATGCTTACACAGCACTCATCAAGCCATGCTGTGGCAGCATCCCACATACAAAATAGAGGAAGACTGGCACAGATGTTAGCTCAAGGCCAATCTTCCTCACAAAAAAAGCACACACACGCAAAACATTATAGATATTTTCTATGGTTACATAGTATGCATGTCATTCTATAGAAAGGATAAAGAAAAATAGAAACTACTTTCCTAAAGATATATCACAAACTGTTAAAAGAGACTGCCACAGGGAGCAGACCTTATCTTTCACAACTCAAGTTTTTTACAAGTGGAATATATTTATTAGTTATACATATAATTAGAATAAAATTTACGAGAAGCTACTATCTCCTTTACATTGACTATATTATATATAAAATATGTTTATAAAATATTTTTTAATTTTATTTTATACACACAGAAATAGAGAGATAGATAGATGGATAGATGCATACACACATACATATGAATGTGGTAAAATAATGAAACTGCACAAAAACAAGGACACTATGCAACCACAAAAATAATCGAATGGCATTTCTCTCTCCTATACAACACAGTGTCTGTGTTGGGAACAGTGACTTCTGCTCCTTTACCAATGACAGTTCTGGCCCCATTTCTTTCCTCCTGCCTTCTAGATAAAACACATTAAAATCCACCGTCATCAAATTGCCTTTGATTTATGACAACATCCAATTTAAAAAAAAAAAAACTTGCTTCCTTATGTCACCCCTGCTGTGGTTGGAATGTCTTTGTCCCCCCAGCATTCATATGTTGAAATCCTAACTCCAAATGTGATAGTACTAGGAGGTGGGGCCTTTGGGAGGTGATTAGGCCATGAGGGTAGGGCCTTCATAACCAGGATTAATACTCCTATAAAAGAGGCCCCCTTCTGTCATCTGAGGATTATACATGAAAAGTCTGTGACCAAGAAGAAGATCCTCACTTGTCTAGCTAGCTCCCTGATCTTGGATTTCCAGTCTCCAGAACTGTGATAAGTAAATTTGTGTTGTTTATAAGCTACCCAGTCTGTAATATTTTATCATAGCAGCCCAGATGGACTAGGACAATCCCTAAAATCATGCAGCACACTTCTAAAACCTTTAATAAATCTATTGTATCTCCATCTTAATAAGACAACTTTAGTTAACCATGGTGTGTGTTCTATTTTGTTACAGAAAGTTAATAAATTAACTTTGTTTGACTATGGGTTTGGTGTTGGTGGTCTTACAGCACTTGGAGTTATTCCTGTGGTGAGCTGTCCAAATCATACCTCCCTTTACGTGAGGACTCATTCCCCAGCTGCTGGGAACCGTAGTGGCTGACTATTCTCAGCTGAGTCCCCCTGCAGGAATCTCTCCTGTCTGAAAAGAGCTGCCTCACTCATGGCCACCTCCTTTCCTGAAGGCTGCCTGTGTCCAGTGATCAGTTGATGTGTTGGTGTAGAGGCCTGGCTCCCTTGCCTCAATGCAGGACAAATCTGCTGGGCTGTACCAGTGCTGGAGCCCCCTCTGACCAATCTGCTTTCTTCACTTCTCCCACAAGTTTGAGAGAACCTCTGGATAAACTTCCTGCAAGCAAATATCCATCTCAGAGTCTGTTTCTCAAGAAACCTAGCCCACTACAGCTGGCACCAGAAGTGGTTAAAGGAAGCAGATTCTAGAATGCTATCTTGAAATTGGATCACCCACCATGCAGTTGGCAGTGAGGATCTGTTTATTGGTGGTTGGTGGAGCTCTGACAGCCCTTGGCACAAAGTAATGATACAATTATTAAAACTTTCAGTTCAGTATTATCTGAAATGGGATACCAGTAAAAAGGAATGCATTGGTTGGGGCATGTCTCATGTTTGAGAGGTATGAGGGCAATAGTAATTACAAGGACTATAGAATTGGATCATTGTTTCTGGAGCCAATAGATGCTTTAGAGAAAGACAATGAAAGGCAGAGGGTGATTAATCACCAGTTAAATGCTGTGTGTGAAATATAGAGGGCCAGTTTGGCAGTAGAGCACATCTTCGGCAGCCAGAAGGCCAGAAAAAAAAGCTGTGATTAGACCTAGATCTTATTTATAAGATTAACAGGACTCCAGAGAGGGTTATATTCTTAACTCCATCAAGGATGGTAGGTCCTGAGTTGATAAATAATGGAAGTTCTGTCATAGGATGAAGACATGTGGATTGATGCACTAGAAATTCTTGGATCTCAATTTCACTGGACTTTTACCATACAAAATTGGCCCTCTTTTTGCTGTTAAAAGCTAGTGCTCACTCTCTGCTGGAAGTTGATACAGAGGCTTCTGGCTTTCAAGAAAACACACTATCCCCTCAGGACCTATCCCATGCTTTCTTTCTAGGCAACCAGACTACTAATTCGAGTTAAGTCAATATAAAATTTTGCTTAGGAAGTGCTGAACCTACTAAGAGAGAAAGGAACTATACACAATAGGAATACAGGGCCTAACTAACATATACTGGAAGGAGCTGGGGAAGTATCCACAGAAAAAGAACCTGAGGATTCTGGATCAAGGAGGAAGGGACATACAAATGGATAAATGACAGGTTATCTTGTTGGAGCACTCTTCCATGACACAAGATTTTAACACCTTGCCAAGGATCCTGGGATATGATGCCAACACCCTGCTAGAAAGATCCTTGGGAACTTGGATAAGTCAATAGCCTGGATTAAGTGAAGTAGAAATGTCGTAACTGCAGTATGTTGGAAGAAGGAATCAAAAGGCTGAGAGTTGTGGACGTGCTAGTATGCATGTACCACATAGGTCAGAGAGCTTTCCAGATTATTATTTTCCATGGGTGAGTCTACAAGAACAATCCATTACCAAAGCAATGCACTTTTGAGAGGGTCATCAGTATCACTGACATGCTCAGTGTGGACCATCCTCTGTGGGCTTTGGAATTCTTACATGGCAGCTGAGGGCTCCAAACGACTAAGCCAGAAACTGCCAGACAGAACTAGAATAGCATTTGTTTTTCTATACTCTGTTGTCAAAATAGGCCTAGGCTAGGCCAAATTCAAGAATAGAACACAGGAAGTTCACCTCTTAATGGGTGTGGTGTCGCAGAATCTGTGAACATCGTTAAAGAAACATCCAAAAGAAAGGATATTTATAGACTCTTGGGCTGTGGCCGGTGGCTTGACTTGTTAGTCAGGGGTCTGAAAGGAGAAAGATTTGAATATCAGTGATAAGGGTATTTGGAAAGGTGGCATTAAGTTGAACCTATGGGAGTGAGCACAAAGTGTGAAGATTTTTATATCAGATATGATTGTATTAGCTCACTAAAGAGCTTTCATCACAGAAAAAGCATTATACCACCAAGTAGAAGAATGACTTGGTGAGTTGACATTAGCCAGCATCTGCTACTAATTACCACAGTGTTGGACCAGTGGAGATATGCATAAAGTGGGCATGATGGCAAAGATGTTTGGCTTGGGCCAAATAGCATGTGCTACAACTCTCCAGGACTGACCTAGTGATTTGCATTGTCAAATGACCTGCCAGCACCAGAAATAGATTTTGACTTCTGATATGGCACTTCCCTTTAAGGAAATCAGCCACTCATTCAATGGCAAGTTGATTATATTAGATCCCTTTCACCCTGGAGGAGCAATGATACATAACGACTGGACCTGATACATACTCCAACTGTGAATTTGCCTTTTCTCCCTGAAAGAATCCAGCCAATATAAAATCATCAGAGATCTGACAATTTGTTTGAAGCAGCAACACAGGATCACACAAAATAACTCACTGGGCCAGGCAATCCACTTTATAGTGAAAGAGGTATAGTAGTGGTAACATGACCATGGAATCCACTGGTCTTATTATCATAAATCACACCAACCATAAACTTCCAGCCTGAAAGAGTGGTGGAAGTCTCTTGGAGGTCAACTGTGGTACCAGTTTGGGGAAGATTCCCTCCAAAGATAGGATGGCATATTTTAGATGCAGTATGCACTATGCTCCCAATAGGTAAAATAAATAGGTCCTGGAGCCAAGGAATGGAAGCCCCACTTAACATCACTCCCAGTGATTCACTTGGGCAATTTATTCTGCCTGTGTGGGTTTAGAGCTCCTGCTTTTAAGAGAGGTGGCACATCCACAAATGGACAAAGTAAGAATCCTTTAAACCTTAAGGTATGATTGATGCCTGGTTACTTTAGGTTCCTTCTAACAAGAGACCTTAAAAGAAAGGAATCAACATCCTAGCAGGGATAATTGTTCTTGATAATCAGGAGGAGGTGGGGCTGATTTTACTGGCTACGACTTTCAGTAAAATTTTTAATGTAAATGCTAAGAATGTACATCCACGCCATAGCATCTGTTATGGAGACAAGGGGGACTAAGTTTGGCACCCAAGTGATCCAGCTGGGTGTCTCTTTTAATTCTCTTGCTCAATTTTGATGGTAAATGTGTCATCAAAGCAGCTAAACCCTGAAAAGGACAAGGTGTCCAATGGCTCAGATTCTTCAGCAAACAAGGTGCAAGCTGGAAGAGAGGGGCACTAGATTAGGTAGTAGGTAATAGGAAATCTGAATAATTCTATGTACAATTAAATAATTGGATTTCTTCTCAAAAACTTATTACAAAGGAAACTCCAGACTGGGGTGGATTTACTAGTAAATTCTGTTAAACATTTAAGTAAGAAATAATAGAATGCTTATACAAATTCTTGCAGAAAATAGAATAGGAAGAAACACTTCTCAACTAATTTTATAAAGCTAGCACTTGTCTTATATGAAAGCTAGACAAAGACATGGTAAGAAAATAAATTATAGACTAATATCCCTCACAAACATAGACACAAATATCCCCAACAAAATTTTAGCAAATAAATCTAACAAAACATTTAAATGATAATACATTATGACCAAGTGGTATTTATCCTATGAATGTAAGCCTGGCTTAACATTCAAAAACAGATCAGTGTATTTCTCTGATTTAATAGAACAAATGAAGAAAATAATGATTATTTCAATGAATCTAGAAAAAGATTTGACAAAATTCAACTCCAATTCATGATAAAAACTATAAATAAACTAGGAAGAGAAGTTCCTAGAACTGATAAATGGAAGTTAAAACATTACCTACAGTTAAAATTATACTTATTGGTACAATACTGAATTATTTGCCACCAGGTTTGTCAATAAGAAAAGGATATGTGCTTTTACCATTTTCATTCAACAAAAAGAAAAGACAAATAAAAAATAAAAGGCATAATGTTTGTTAAGTAAGAAGTACAGTTATATTATTTTCAGGTTTATATGATTATTTGCATAGAAAAATGCTAAGGTATCTTGAAAAATCCTCCTAGAACTGAGAAGAAACTTTACAAGTAAGCAGGATACAAGGTCAGTATAAAAATCAATTGTACTGCTGTGTATCAGCAATAATTAAAAACTAAAACTCAAAACCATCATTTCTAATGTCATCAAGTCATAAAATATTTAACAGAATATGTGCAAGAACAACCTCTATAAAATGAAAAGCTCAAAATATTGTTGAGAGAAATTAGAGAAGGTCTAAGTAAATTGTCAAAAAAAATGAGTAAAAGAAGAATATAAAAAATAGACATTAATAAAAGGGAAGACCCAAATCTAACCATATAAATATTATGTTAAAATGTAATAGCATAAACTTTCCACTTAAGGGAAAAAAAATCTGTTAGGTGGGTTAAAGAAAAAGAACACAACCAAAAATGATTTTAGAGTATGCTCTCACTACATTGGAATAAAACCAAAACTTGCAGTAAGATAACCAGGAGAAAAAAAAACTACAAATATTTATAAGTTAAAAAGCACATTTGTTAATAATCAGTGGTTCAAAAGAGAAATTATGAAAGAAATTAGAAAATATTTCTACTGGAATAAAAGTGAAAATGGAATAATGATGAAAATTCAATATATCAAAATTTATGGTAATTGAAACAGTACATGTGAGAAATTTCTATTTTTAAATGCTTGTATTAGGTAAGAAAAACTGATTAAAATCAATAATCTTTGTTTCTGCTTAAGATATGAGATAAGGAAGAGCAAAGCAAACATAACATGACTAGAAGGAAATAATAAAGAAATGCTAAAAAAATCAACAAAATTGAAAATAGAAAAAACAAGTGAAAGAAACATTAAAACTAAAAGAAGTTTGTTTTTTCAAAAAAGGTTTGTAAATAATCAATAAGCCTCTGGGTAGATTGATCAAGGAAAACAAACATATTTCACAAACTACAAACGTCAGGAATAGACAAAGGGACATTAATGCAGACACTGAAGGATAATAAGGGAATGTGATGAACAACTTTATGCTAACAATTTTTTGTAGGCTATAAATGACTAAAGTCAGAAAGGAAATCCTTCCATTTGTGACAATATGGGTGAAATTCAAAGATATTATGCTAAGTGAAATGCCAGAAAGAGAAAAATAAATACTATATGATATCACTTAAATGTGGACTCGAAAAAAGTCAAACTCATAGAAACAGAGTAAAATGGTGGCTATCGGGGGCTGGAGGGTGGGGAAAATGGGGAGATGTTAATCAAAGGGTACAAACTCCCCGTTATAAGATGAATAAGTTCTGGAGATCAAATAGGCAGCATGATGATTATAGAGAATAATACTGTATTTTATACGTGTGGGTTGCTAGGAGAGCAGATCTTAAATGTTCTCATCACAGGGGCCAGCCCCATGGCCAAGTGGTTAAGTTCGCATGCTCCACTTTGGTGGCCCAGGGTTTCACTGGTTCAGAGCCTGAGCATGGATTGGCACTGCTCATGAAGCCATGCTGAGGCAGCATCCCACATAGCACAACCAGAAGGACATACAGCTAGAAGACACAACTGGGGGCTTTGGAGAGATTGGCAGCAGATGTTAGCTCAGGTGCCAATCTTTAAAAAAAAATGTTCTCATGAAAACAAAGAAATGGTAGTTATGTGATGTGAAGGAAGTGTTAGCTAATACTATGGTAGTATTCATTCTGCAATGTAAAAATGTATGAAATCAACATGTTGTACACCTTAAACTTACACAATGTTAAATGTCAATTATAGATAATAAAGCTGAGAAAAGAAAGACGAGAAAAAAGGTTTTATATAAATAATCTAAATTTCTACCCTGCGAAAATAAGAAAAAGTTATCTTTTTATTTCCAGAAAAACAAGAGCAAACTAAATCCAAAATAAGTAGAAAAGAGGATACAATAATGATAAGAGAAGAAGTAAATGAAATTGAAATCAGAAAATAGAGAAAATCAATGAAACAAAAGGAGGCTGTGTGTGTTTTGTTTGTTTGTTTGTTTATCCTTTTATTTTTCTGAACCATTTGACAGTAAATTATAAACATGATGCCCCCTTACCTCTAAATCCTTCAGTGTGTTTATTGAGATCAAGGACATTTTCCTTTTTCTTTTATTTTATTGAGGTCATATTGGCTTATAACATTGTATAAATTTCAGGTGT
This sequence comes from Equus quagga, assembly GCF_021613505.1. NCBI lineage: Eukaryota > Metazoa > Chordata > Mammalia > Perissodactyla > Equidae > Equus > Equus quagga. The sequence goes on from NC_060277.1 coordinate 51,355,766, forward strand.
ACATTATTATATTTATTTTCCATATAGACTGCATCATGTTCACCATCAATAGTCTAGGTTTTTTCCATTAGCATACATATGTGCCCTTTTTACCCCTTTGACCTCCTCACAACCCCTCCGGCAACAACTAATCTGTCATCCTTATCCATGTGTGTGTTTATCTTCCACATGTGGTTGAAATCATATGGTATTTGTCTTTCTCTGTCTGACCTATTTTGCTTAGCATAATACCCTCAAGGGCCATCCATGTTGTTGCAAATGGCACAATTTTGTCTTTTTTGTGGCTGAAGAGTATTCCATTGTATATACATACCACATCTTCTTAACCATTCATCCATTGATAAGCATTTGGGTTGCTTCCATGTCTTGGCTATTGTGAATAAAGTTGTGATGACAATAGTGATGCATAAGTCTTTTTGAATTGTTGACTGCCTGTACTTTGGATAAAGACCCAGTACTGAAATAACTGGATTTTATGGTATTTCTATTTTTAATTTTTTGAGAACTCTCCATAGTGTTTTCCATAGTGGCTGGACAAGTTCGCATTCCCACCAACAATGTATGAGGATTCCCTTTTCTCTATATACTCTCAAACTTGCCATTTCTTGTCTTGTTAATTATAGCTACACTGATGGGTGTAAGGTGATATCTCATTGTAGTTTTGATTTGCATTTCCCTAATAATTAGTGATGCTGAACATCTTTTCATGTGCTTCTTGTCCATTTACATGTCTCCTTTGGAAAAACGTCTCTGCATCTCCTCTGCCCATTTTTTAAATCTGATTGTTCATTTTGTTGTTGTTGAGCTCTTTATAAATTTTGGAAATTAACCCCTTATCAGAAATGTGATTTGCAAATATTTTCTCCCATTTGGTGAGTTGTCTTTTCATTTTGTTCATGAGTTCCTTGGCTGTGCAGAAGCTTTTTAATCTGATATAGTCTCATTTTTTAAATTTTTTATTTTGTTCTCCTTGGCTGAGTAGACATGGTATTCCAAAAGATACTGCTAAGACTGATGTTAAAGAGTGGTACTGCCTATATTTTCTTCTAAGAGTTTTATGGTTTCAGATCTTAAATCCAAGTCTTTAATCCAATGTTCAGTTAATTTTTGTGTATGGTGCAAGATAATGGTCTATTTTCTGTTTTTTGCACGTGGCTGTCCAGTTTTCCCAATATGATTTATTGAAGAGACTGTCTTTTCTCCATTGTATGTTCTTGGCTCCCTTTTCAAAGATTTTGGGGCTCTCAATTCTGTTCCATTGATCTGTTTGTCTGTTTTTCTTCCAGTACCCATGCTGTTTTGATTACTATAGATTCATAGTATATTTTGAATTCAAGAAGTGTGATGCCTCCAGCTTTGTTCTTTTTTCTCATGATTGTTTTGGCTACTCAGGATCTTCTGTTGTTACATAAAAATTTTGGAATTCTTTCTTCTATTTCCGTGAATAATGCCATTGGGATTTTGATTGGCATTGCATTGAATCTGTAGATTGCTTTATGGAATATGGACATTTTAATTATGTGTATTCTTCCAATTCATGAGCATGGAATAGCTTTCCATTTCTTTATGTCTTCTTCAATTTCTTTCAATGATGTCTTATAGTTTTCAGTGTATAGGTCTTTCACTTCCTTCATAAATTTATTCCTAGGTATTTTATTCATTTTATTGTGATTGTAAATGGAGTTGTATTCTTAACTTCTTTTTCTGCTAGTTTGTTATTAGTGTATAGAAATACAACTGATTTTTGTATGTTGATTTTGTACCCTTGAACTTTACTGTATTTGTTGACTATTTCTAACAGGTTTTTGGTGGATTCTGTAGGGTTTTCTATATGTAGAATCATCTCATCTGCAAATAGTGACAGTTTTACTTCTTCTTTTCCACTTCGAATCCCTTTAATTTCTTTTTCTTGCCCAATTGCTCTGGTCGAAACTTCCAGTACTGTGGAGAATAAGAATGATGAGAATGGACATCCATATCTTGTTCCTATTTTCAAGGGTGGCTTTCAGTATTTCATCATAGCTTCTGTATTTCACCTTTGAGTAAGATGCTGGCTGTGCGTTTGTTGCATATGGCCTTTATTACGTTGAGTTACTTTCCTTCTATACCCATTTTATTGAGAGTTTTTATCATAAATTGATGTTGGATCTAGTCAAATGCTTTCTCTACATCTGTTGAGCTGATCATGTGATTTTTATTCCTCTTTCTGTTAATGTGCTGTACCACATTGATTTGCAGATGTTGAACCATCTTTGTATCCCTGGAATAAATCCCACTTGATCATGGTATTTGATATGATATAATATGATATGATAATGTATTGTTGTATTCAATTTGCTAATATTTTGTTGAGGTTTCTTGCATTTACATTCATCAGAGATATTGGCAAGTAATTTTCCTTTTTTGTGTTGTCTTTGTCTAGTTCTTGTATTTGGGTAATGTTGCCCTTGTAAAATGAGTTAGGAAGAGTCTAACCTCTTCAATTCTTTGGAATAATTTGAGAAGGATAGGAATTAAATCTTCTTTGAAGATTGGTAGAATTCACCAGAGAAGCCATCAGGTCCTGGACTTTTGCTTTCTGGGAGGATTTTGATTAATATTTCAATCCCTTTGCTTGTGGTTAGTCTATTCATATTCTCTGTTTCTTCTTGATTCACTTTTGGAAAGTTGTATGGTTCTAAGAATGTATCCATTTCTTCTAGGTTATCCAGTTTGTTAGCATATAACTTTTCATCATGTTCTCTTATAATCCTTTGTATTTCGGTGGTGTACATTATAATTTCTCCTTTTTCATTTCTGGTTTTATTTATTTGAGTCTTCTCTATTTTTCTTTTAGTGAGTCTGGCTAAGGGTTTGTCAATTTTGCTTATCTTCTCAAAGAAACAGCTCTTAGTTTCATTGATCCTTTCTATTTTGTTTTAGTCTCCATTTCATTTATTTCCTCTGTGATTCTTATTATTTCCTTCCTTATACTGACTTTGCAATTTGTTTGTTCTTCTTCTTCTAGCTCTCTTAGGTATAATTAAGCTTGTTTATTTGAGAGTTTTCTTCTTTTGTGAGGCAGCTCTGTATTGCTATAAGTTTACCTCTTAGTACTGCTTTTGCAGCATCTCACAAGAGTTGGTATGGTATTTTTTCATTTTCATTTGTCTATAGGCATTTTTTTTATTTCTCTTGTGATTCTTTTCACTGATCCAATTGTTTTCAGTAACGTGTTTAGACTCCATGTATTATTGACTTTCCTAGGTTTTTCCTTGTAGTTGATTTATAGTTTCATAGCATTGTAGGTTGCAAAAAGATGCTTGATATGCTTTCAATCTTCTTAAATTTTTTGAGGCTTGCTTTGCTTCCTAACATATGGTTTATCATTGAAAATGTTCCACATGTACTTAAGAAGAATGTGTATTCTGCTGTTTTGGGATGGGATGTTCTATAGATATCAATTGAGTCCATCTGGTCTAGTGCTTCATTTAAAGTTCTTGTTTCTTGTTCACTCTGTCTGGATGATCTATCCATTGATGTAAGTGAGGTGTTAAGATCCCCTACTATTATACTGTTGCTGTCAATTTCTCCCTTTAGGTCTGTTAATAGTTGCTTTATATACTTTTGTGCTCCCATGTTAGGTACACATATATTATTGTGTTATGTCTTTTTGGTGGAATGTCACTTTTATCATTATATAATGGCCATCTTTGACTCTTATTATCTTTTTTATCTTGAGTGTGCTTTGTCTGATATAAGAATGGCTACGTCTGCTTTCTTTTGTCTGTCATTTGCTTGGAATATCATCTTCCATCCCTTCACTCTGAGCCTAGGTTTGCCTTTATAGCTGAGATATATTTCCTGGGGGCAGCATATTGTTGAGTCTTGGTTTTGTTTTTGTTTTTGTTTTTGAGGAATATTTGCCCTGAGCTAACATCAGTGCCCATCTTCCTCTACTTTTTCTTATATGTGGGACACCTGCCACAGCATGGCTTGACAAGTGGTGCCTTGATCCACACCCAGGATCTGAACCAGCAAACCCCAGGCTGCCAAAGCAGAATGTGCAAACTTAACCACTGCGCCAGTGGGCTGGCCTCGATTGTTGGGTCTTGTTTTTTAATCCATCCAGTCAGTCTGTGTCTTTTGAGTGGTGAATTCAATCTATTTACATTTAAAGTGATTATTGATATACGAGAGCTTAATACTGCCATTTTATCTTCTGTTTTCTGGTTGTTCTATATTTCCATTTTTTCTTTTCCCTTGTATTTTTGTCTGCTATTTCAGTTTAGTGGTTTACTGTGATGGTTTCCTCATTCTTTATGGTTGGTGACACTGCTCTGAATTTTATTTATTTATTTTTTTTGAGGAAGATTAACCCTGATCTAACTGCTGCCAATCCTCCTCTTTTTGCTGAGAAAGACTGGCCCTGAGCTGACATCCATGCCCATCTTACTCTACTTTATATGTGGGATGCCTACCACAGCATAGCTTTTGCTGAGCGGTGCCATGTCCACACCTGGGATCTGAACCGGTGCATCCTGGGCCACCGAGAAGCAGAAGATGTGAACTTAACCACTGTGCCACCTGGCTGGCCCCTGCTCTGAATTTTTGTTTAGTGATTACCATGAGGTTTGTATAAATGATCTCATAGATGAGATATTCCATTTTCTGATAGCCTCTTCTCTTCTTTAACCTATGCAGGTTTTGTCCCTTTCTTCTTCCCTTTCTGTTTTTGTTGTCAAAAATTATTCTTTTTTAAATCATGTGTTCGTGACCAAATTGAAGTGGCTTTGGTTATTTATGACGCTTTCTTTCCCTTCATCCTTTACATTATCATCATTTAATAGCCTATTCCAATATAGAGCTACAATTTTCTGATTCTGTCTTTCTATTTATCTCCTTGCTCAAAGCTTTTTAAACCTCTACCTATTTGTTTCAGGTAGGAGGGCTCCTTTCAACAAGGCTTGTAATATCTAGTGGCAATGAAATCCATCAGCTTTTGTTTGTTTGGGAAATATTTTATTTCTCCATCACAGCTGAAGGATAATTTCACTGCATAGCGTGTTCTTGTTCACAGTTTTTTCTTTCGGGATCTTGAATATATCATCCCCTTTTCCCCTATCCTGTAGAGTTTCTGCTGAAAATCTGATGTAATTTCTTTGTAGGGTATTTTCTTCTCTCTTGCTGCTCTTAGTATTTTTCCTTTGTCATTGACTTTTGATAGTTTTAATATTATATGCCTTGGAGAAGGCTTTTTTGCATTGAGGTAATTAGGAGTTCTCTTAGCTTCATGTATTTGCATGTCCAGTTCTTTTCCTAAGTCTGGGAACTTCTCAGCTATTATTTCTTTGAACAAGCTCTCTGCTCCTTTCTCCCTCTCTTCTACTTCTGGGATACCTATAATCCTTACCTTACTTTTCCAAATTGAGTCAGATATTTCTCAAAGAATTTCTTCATTTTTTAAAAATCTTATTTCTCTCTCCTCCACCTGATTCATTTTTAGAGTTCTGTCTTTGAGCTCACTAATTCTCTTCTCCATATGATCTGCTCTATTTTTAATGCTTTCTACATTATTTTTTATCTCATTAATTGTGTTCTTCTTCTCCAGAATTCATGGGATTTTTTGTTTTTTTAGAGTTTCAGTCTCTTTGGTAAAGTACTCCTTCTGTTCATTAATTTTATTCCTGACCTTATAGAACTGTCTTTCTGAGTTTTCTTGTAACTCATTGAGTTCCTTTATGACAGCTATTTTGAATTCTCTGTCATTTAGATAGTAATTTTCTGTGACTTCAATATTGGTGTCTGGAAAGTTGTCATTTTCCTTCTGTTCTTCTGTGTTATTGTAGATCTTCATGGTGTTTGATGAATTTGTTCTCTGTGGGTGCATTTGTGGTAATAATCACCTTTTCCTATTTAGGTATGGCTTTGGTTACTTCAGTTCTAAGCTGCTTCTTGATTGTATTCTGAGAGCCTGCACTTTCTGCCCTTTACTGCCTCTGCCACTGGCATCATCAGTGCCCTCCATGTGCCACTTGTGCTTCTGGGGTTGTTGGTGCCTTGCTGCTTACAATGTTGCTTCAGTCTCAGGTGATGCTGCTGGGGTCACCAGGTTATGAATTCTTATGCTGCTTCCAAGGTTGCCTGGGTCTTGTGTTACCCCACTGGCTCTCTGCAGGCTCTACACTGGTTCAGTTGCTCCAGCCCCTGTACCACCTGTGCTGCTGTTCCCAGGCTGTCCTGGGGTGCTGGTTGCACTACTGCCAGGGTTTCTGGGTTCAGGGGTGTCACTGTTGCTGCCAGAGGCCTAGGGACCAGGGATTTGTATGCAGCCCTCACTGCTGGTGGAGCTGGTGTCACCAGTTCTACTGTGGTTCCTGATACCTCTTGTTGCAGGTTCCATCTGCCACCACTTGGGGGGGGTCAAAGGCTGTACTTTTATGCTCATGCCCCATCTTCCAGCAGCAGTGTGGGCCAGGCTGCCACCACCGCCACTCCATGAGCAGATATATGGGCTAGGCCATGACTGCCACTCACAGTTCCATGAGCCACTGCATAAGGATCATGCCCTGGATTACTGTTGTTGGGGAGGGGAAATTCTCCACTAGTTACACTCCTTCTTGGGGGTCCCGTCCACCCACCTTCAGATGTATAGATGCGTGAATCTCTTAGGCATCATATTGTGCTTTGTATGCAATCATTTGTTGGTCAATGGACGTCTGTTTCATTGCAACTTAGAGAGGAGACAACTCACTCTGCCATGATACTGATGTCACTCTCAAGCTTTTTTTTTAAGATAAGAAAAGATAATGATTGAGTGATCTGACTCAGAAAAAGATGGAAAAGAAACAAATTACTAATACCAGAAATGAAAGTTGTCATTCTAGGGATATCACTAAAGATCTGACAATTATTAAATATAATTTAAATATAAAAAAATAAATTATAATGGGTTACTATAAATAATATTAGGCATTTAAACTCAAAAACATATATAAATGGGGGGCTGGACCAGTGGCACAGCAGTTAAGTTGGCATGTTCCGCTTTGGTGACCCGGGATTCGCCAGTTTGGATCCAGGTGCGGACATGGCATCACTTGTCAAGCGATGCTGTGGTAGGCATCCCACATATAAAGTAGAGGAAGATGCGCACAAATATTAGCTCAGGGCCAGTCTTCCTCAGCAAAAAGAGGAGGATTGGCAGCAGATGTTAGCTCAGGGCTAATCTTCCTCAAAAAAATATATATATTTAAATGGACTGATTTATTGAAAGATAAAAACTACCAAAACTTAGGCAAGAAGAAATGGAACACCTAAATAGTGTTCTATATCTCTTCAAGAAATTGAATTGATATCTAAAAATGTTTTAACAAAGAAAACTCCTGTCCTAGATGGTTCCCCTGTAAAGTTATTCCAAATTGTCACGTAATCTCCTCCAAAATATAGAAAGTAAGGAAATGTTCCCAACTCATTTTATGATACCACCATTACTCTGATTCCAAAAACAGATAAAGACAACACAAGGAAAGAAACTATGAATCACTATCTCACATGAACATAAACACAATAAACCTCAACAAAATATTATTGAATTGAATCCAGCGATATGTAAAAAAACGATAATATACCATGACCAAATGAGGTTTATCTTAGGCTAGTCAACCCTCAAAAATTGATGAATGTAACTACCCTATTAACAAACTAGAGAAGAAAAACTGCATGATCTTGTTAATAGATGCTGAAAATCGCTTGATGTATCAATATCTAGTCATGATAATAACTCTCAGCAAACTAGGAATACAGGAAAAATTCCTTAACCTGGCTAAGTGTATTTATAAAGCACCTATAACTAACGTTGTATCTACTAGGCAGAGCCTGAAGACTTTCCCCAAAGATAAGAAACATAGCATGAATGTTCATCTCTTCTATTCAATGTCATATTAGCAATCCTAGCTAGTGAAATAATTCAAGAAAAAGCAATGAAATGCATATAGATAGGAAAGGAAGAAATAAGACCATTTCTATTTTGAGTACATGATTAGTAATATAGAAAATCTCAAGAAATCTACAAAAAGATCTCCTAGAACTAAGAGAGTTTAATAAGATCACAGAATACAATATACAAAAATTAATCACATTACTACATAATAACTTTGAACAATTACCAAACAAAACTTTTATTTAAAGTAACCATTTACAACAACCAGAACTATAAAATACTTAGGTATAAATCTAACAAAGTACAAGCAGAAGCTGAATGTTGAAACAACATGTCAATGAATGATATCAAAGAAGATAAAAATACATATTATTAAAATATCGATTCTCCTCAAGTTACTATAGATTTCACAAAATCTCAATGAAAATCCCAGCAGGATTTTGTGAAGGTATTGATAAATTACTGAAAATATATTCAGGAAGACAAGAGAACTGAAAATACCTAAATTTTGAAAAAGAGGAACAAAGTTGAAGTACTCATAACACCTGTCTTTAAGAATGACTAAAAAGAATAGTAATCAAGATAATGTAGGACTGACATAAGAGTAAACATACAGATTAATAGAAGACAATAGAGACTTCAGTAACAGGCCTACACAAATATGGTAAATTGATTTTCATAAATGAGAAAAAGCAATTCAATAGTGAAAGAATCATCTTATCAACAAGTGGTGCTGGGGCAATTGAATATCCAATGTGAAAAAATAATAACCTCAATCCATACCTTATACCATGTATAAAATCAACTCACAGTGTACACAAATCTAAGTGTATACCTAAAACTGTAAAACTTCTGGAAGAAGCATAACATAAAATCTTGACCTCAGGTTAAACAAAGATTTCTTGGATACAACACTAAAAGTGTGATCTATAAAAATTTTTTAAAATGACAAAAAAAGACTTCATCAAAATTAAAAACTTTTACTCTGTGGAAGGTAATGCTAAGATAATGAAAAGATAAGCTTCTAACTAGGAGAAAATATTTTCAAATCGTATGTCCAATAGTAGACATATCTAGAATATATAAATAACTCTCAAAAATTAAGAATAAGAAAAGGGAGGTGGGAGTGGGCACAAAGGGTGAAGTGGTGCACCTACAACATGACTGACAAACAGTAATGTACAACTGAAATTTCACAAGGTTGTAAACTATCATAATCTCAATAAAAAGTTTAAAAAAAAAGAAAACAGCCATCCATATATTTTCTTTTAACAGCCAAAATATTTGAAGAGATACTTCACCAAAAAAGATAAATGAATGACAAAGTCACAGGAAAAAATACTTAATATTGTTAGTCATTAAAGAGATGCAAATTAAAACTGCAAGGAGACACCAATACACACCAGTTATAATGCGTTCATAAAACTGACAGTACCAAGTGCTGACAAGATGTGGAGCAACTGGAACTCACACATCTTCAGTTGAAATGCAAAATGGTACCACTCCTATAGAAAACAATTTACTTAAACTTATCATACAATTGAGAAATTCCACTCCTAGGAGTTTACCCTAGAGAAATGAAAATTTATATACACTAAAAAATGTGTGCTTAAGTGTTTATAGTATTATTATTAATACTCACCTAAAACTGTTAATGACTCAAACATCCTTTGAGTGAATGGATAAATAAACTATGGTCCTGCCGTACAAGGAAATACTACTCGGCAATTAATAGGACCAAACCACTGGGGGCCTGTCCTGTGGCCAAGTGGTTAAGTTCATGTGCTCCACTTAGGTGGCCTAAGGTTTCACTGGTTTGGATCCTGGGCACAGACATGGCACTGCTCATCAGGTCATATTGAGGCAGTGTCTCATATGGCACAGCCAGAGGCACTCACAACCAGAATACACAACTACGTACCAGAGGACTTTTGGGAGAAGGAAAAACAAAAACAGGACCAAACTACTGACACAAACAGCAATGATGAATCTCAAATGCATTATGTTAAGTGAAAGAAGCCCCATACAATAATTTTCAATTTCATGTGATTCCATTTACATGTCAAAACACAACTTTCATCCAATAAACGTGAATTTTATCATATACAAATTATATATTGTTATAACTGAACTATAAAATATCTCAATGGATTACAGTTTTAAGATCTATGTCACCGTCTGTAAATTTACTTCAATAAAAAATTTTCTACAGCCAATTTTCAAATTATCTTTATGGAGACTTTCCACCTGTAAGATTTATCTTATTCTATTTTTTTCTATTCATATTATTAATATATTCCCTATTTATCCCTAATTAAGTCATTCATCTTTCATCAATAGTTGTGCCTTTGTATATAACTTCAATGAATAAGTTAATGAATGTATTGATTAATAATGAAGGATACCTCAGAAAATTTAAGTCTCATAAAACTTGTCTCTGACATCAAGGGAAGAATTAGTTGTACAATAAAAATTTCTTTCAGAAACTTATGCATTCCTGTCTTCAAGTCTGCTTTTACTAATTGAAGATTGTTCTGAAATTATAATTTTCATAATATATTTTATATGTATTGTCTTTAGTTTTCCTAGATTTTATGTTTCCAACATGCCTTCCATTTTCTCCCTATTAAACATTTCTCATCTCTTGTACTGTCTCTTTCTATTAAACCTACTAAAATATTGTTTATGTCTTTAGTTCTTTAATTTCTAGTTCATCAGAGAAAAAAAGAGAAGAAAAATAACTCATTTTATTCCTTGCAGTTAATGTTAAACACTTAATTATATACTTATCATTAGATGCAGCTTTCCTTTTTTTAAATTGAAGTAACATTGGTTATAACCTTATATAGATTTCAGATGTACATCGTTATAATTCAACTTCTGTATACGTTACATGGTGTTCACCACCAAAAATCTAGTTTCCATCCATCAATGTTCCCCTTTACCCATTTTGCCCTCTCCCCATCATCCTTCGCCTCTGGCAACTGCCAATCAGTTCTCTATATCTAGGTGTTTGTTTGTTTGTTATCTTCCACATATGAGTGAAATCATATGGTATTTGTCTTTCTCCATCTGACTTTTTTCACTTAGCATAACACACTCAAGATCCATCCATGTTGTCGCAACTGGTAAAATTTCATCATTTTTGGCTGAGTAGTATTCAGCCAAATAAAAGACTTCATCATTTTAAGGTTGAGTAGTATTCCTTTGAATATATGTACCACAACTTCTTTATCTAGTCATCCATCAAAGAGCACTTAGGTTGTTTCCATGTCTTAGCTATTGTCAATAATGCAGATTCAGCTTTCTTTATGCCACATTTGTCATCTCATTAATGAAAGCATCCAAAATTAATTCAGTTCTGCTATAATGTATTATAGTTCTTGGCTCCTAAGTTTTCATAATCTTTTACAAGTTTGTGAAAATTAAAATTAAAAGTATCAGGTAATATCTAAACCATTTCAGGAGTTATTTTCAAGAACAGAAAAATCATTCACTAAAACATATAATTTGAATGTATTAAAATCAAATAAAGAGACACCAAGAGACTATCATCTTTAGAAATAGTACCCAAAGAGCTAACACTTTTCACTCTCTGTTTGTCTCCCTTTCTTGTCACTATCTTACTTCCTAGGTTTATCTTTCAATTTTGGATAGAATTCCCATGTTTGTTCCACATCTCTCATCTAAGCCACATGTAGATTTAGGTAGCTTTCTATGTAAAAACAACAAAAAGAGAAGTTACTTCTGAATCACAAGTACAAGTTATCTCATTGAATGAATGGCATCTGTCATGATAACAAGAAAAACAATATTTTTCTAATAAAAATAAAGCCCTGGGGCCGGCCCCATGGCAGAGTGGTTAAGTTTGTGTACTCCGCTGCCCTTCCCAGGGTTTCATTGGTTCAGATCCTGGGCGAGGACATGGCACCGCCCATGAAGCCATGCTGAGTTGGCGTTCCACACAGCACAACCAGAGACACTTACAACCAGAATATACAACTACGTACTGGGGGGCTTTGAGGGGAAGAAGAAGAAGGAAAAAGAAAAAAGAGAAGAAGATTGGCAACAGATGTTAGCTCAGGTGCCAATCTTTAAGGAAAAATTTTAAAAAAAGAAACAAAGCCCTAAATCAACCTCCTTTACTCAGGAGACAGCTGCCTGGTTTGAATTTTAACTCTGCCCTATACTGGCTATGTGAACTTGGGCATGGTAGTAATTCCTTATGCCTCACTGTCTTCTTCAAAACAAGGATTATATCAATACCTGCTTCATAAGTTTATTTTCAAGGTTAAAAGGATCAATATCTGTAATGTATAAAACAGTGGCATATAGCATTATAAATCATATATATAACGATTATAATAATTATTATTATTATATTACCATTATTGATTCTCCCCAAAATTATATAAGAAAGATAGGAGAGTCACTATGACATTTTACAATAGTGCGGTCTCCTGCTCACAAGGAACTTGGAAATATAGGCAATATTACTCTTCTTTGGGAATCAAACATGAGATCAGCACATAAGGATTGGAGAAGATATATACAAAGAACTTTGAAGAAAATGAAAGGGTCTTAGGCTGGCTGGACTTCACTCTAACCTAATTCAGGTTTTAACATGTATAAGATAAAATAGGGCAATTGGAATGAGATTTCTTAGTCACAATTTCTGTTACAAAGAGATCTGATGGAGCCTGGCAAAAGGATATGAATTTCTCTTGTTCTGATATCTTGCATATTCTTGTTGTATAAGTAAATATGTTTGAGAATCTTAGATTAGTGTTGTAAAACATTGAACCATGGACCATAGAAAGAGGCTAGTCTATGGTATATGCTCTATACATGATAGCTGTTATTTATTATTTTTCTACTTATTGGCATTTTTATTATCATTGTAATGGATATTAACTCTTTTTTTTTATATTTTATTCCCAGAAAATAAACTTCAGATTCTAATTTGATATAGCCAAATGTGGTATGGCTTCACAGAAAGAATGCATAAACCAGAGGATAGAAGAGTAGGTTGTCCCTGTGGGAGTCATAGATCTCACACACTGGTATTCTGACACTGTACAGAATGTAAATTGAGTCAACGTGCCAGAACTAAGAGCTAGAAAATCAGGTCTGAGGTGTCAGGGCCTAGCGCTACACTCCTGAACTTGACAGAATCGCTAAGTTAATGGGAGCTCTCCCATTATATGGAAGATAGATGGAGAGTAATTGTCAGGTAAAACCCTAACTTCACCTCTGGCCTCGCGTTTAATTTTTTCTACGAAGCTTCTGAGCCTAACTTCCATAGTGTCAGATTCCTCCAGACTTGTGATATAATTAAGTTTATTAGTAAGTGTCCTTTAAAATATTTAGGAAAATATCAATTGGTGACTCACTGTGGAATACCAATCTGAAATAGTAAAAATCTTGATCATAAAGATTTAAAAATATACCATGAATTTAAGTAAGGCAGAGGCAGTTGGAGGGTACAGATATGTAGACTTGTGTAAACACAACAAGCCTGGATATTAGTACCAGCTATGGAGTTACACAGGGGGAAAAGCAACTTGAAAATGCCAAAAACTGAAATTAGAAATAAGCTAATAAAATCCTAAACCATGCTTACATTATTATTCATGCATTAGTGACAAGATAAGGATGTTTAATGTTCATGCTTTAGTGACAAGATAAGAATGATTTCTAATTAGTCTTTCAATTGCTTGGTTTTAAATGTGTACTTCTAAACTGTAAAAGTCTGCTTAAAAGCAGTTTCTCTCTCCATTAAATTAACTACCTCCCTAATCTTCTTTAAACTGTTAAATTTGCTTCAATAAAGACTTCCTTCATGGATAATATAAAGGTAAATGAGGGATGTGAGTTAATGGAAAAGTACAGGTTTTCTCATATTAACCACTTCCAGAAAACAAAGTGTCCGCCGTATAGAGAACCTCAAACGTCTCTGAACTGATGGCCAGAATTCCCCCCAAATATACAAGACCAGCTTGTAATGTTTTAGTCATATCTGAAACTATTCAATTAAACTCTTATAAAGCTATTTCAATATTATTTTGTTTTATGTAAGAATTTGAGAAGAACTGGAATGATAAAGTAAATTTTTAAAGTATATTGTCATGGTTAGAATAATATATACTCTTAGTAACTAAATGTCCTATGTTTTTAAGCCCTGAGTTTCTATTATCATCACAGATGATAGACTAGGAACCCACTTACCTCAAAGTTTTAACTCTTGAGTATCACTGGTTTCCTTGTTTCTTAAAATCTAGCAAATATTGTTGCAGCATTCACATAAACACCCAGGCTTTTACTCGACTACTGAAAATTGTGGAATACATACATTTTTAAAAGGTCACATACCAAGTTCTGGCTTCTGGTAATGGTACAGTGTCTTGCTAAGACTAACCCTACTCCAATAATAATAATACACTCTGAACAAAATATTAAAAAGGAACTACTTAAAGAACTTAATGCAGATAGAACCTAGAGAGGATATGACCCTTGAAAGTTTCATACTGATTTTTCCCTTGGGGCACTCCCCAGTCCCCACAGCAAACCAAAGATAACACTTAAGCACAAAGTCACAGTGTTATTGGGTTGAAGAGTCAGTGTTTGGATTTCAGGACTGCCACAGAGGCTGGAAAATTCTGAAGGCAGTATCCCAGAAACGGGGGACCACAGACAGGAAACCTTAAAAATTTTCATTCAGACTCCCCACCTGTCTTTGATGGACTCATGTAAGACTCCAAGGAACCCAAAGGGAAAATGATACCAGAAGGTTGAAAGTGTTGAACAAAGATGTCAACAGCTTCCTAGCTAGCGAAAGGAAGACAGGGTTTGGAGTTTAATCGCTCCAAGTTAAAGAGGCTTGGTAAACACTTCAGGCTTTTCATTGATGCTGCAGAAGCGTCGCAGTCCAGGTCTAAGGGACATCGGCACGAAGGCAAATCTGCTATCAGAGGAATAGGAAGGATTGTGGGAGGGAGAGAGAATGGAAACACAAGCTGGAAAGTACAGTTTTCCAATATTTCTTAAAACATTAAAAGTGGGTTCTGAAAACTGTGATCGGTGATTTTTATTCCAAACTAAGGAAAAATTCTAGAAAGAATTATTAAATACTTCAGATGGATTGCATGCTGTACAGGGGAACTCAGGTTATACTCCCACCAACCGTCATGCAGTGTCATTGTAAGCACAAATTTACGACTTTTTATGGTCAATTTGGTAATATCTGAAAAAATTCAAAAGGTAAGTGTTCACACATTCCCCTTCTAGAAAATTTTCCTACAGAAATAGTATCTTGAGCTGTGTACAGACACGTGTAGACGAATGTTCACTGAAATTTTTTTGGAGTAGTAAAATATTGTAAGCAATGTAAAAATCATCAATAAAAGTATCTATCAGAATACTTGCCAGAAAGATTCTCACTCAAATTGTGTAATTCAAAGAGAGTTTAAGGAAGGAACAATTCAAAAACGTATTGCAAGGTGTTAGCAAGGTGTAGGGGAAGTGCAGCTAGCAAGACAAGGAGCGGTTACCACCCCTGTGCCTAACAGGAGACAGAAGGGTGCTACCAGAAGAAGAAGGGACAGGGCCACCTTCACAGGAGCAGGGACCTCTGGTCAAAGGGTGTAACCAGCCCAGGACAAATCTTAAGAGAGGGAAGATCAACCCTCCTCCCTCTTCAGTCTGTTGCTGGTAATTTCTTGTGGCTCAACCAAACTGAAAGTCAAACAGTAAGGGAGCCTGTGATGTGGTCCATGAATGCCAGGCTCCCAGGATACAAAATAACATGGGGAAGGATGGCAAATAAATCTGGAAAGGCACATAGAAGATGTTTACACTTGATATAAATTACAATGTAATTTGCATTTATCTATTAGAATAAATTTGTGTATTTAAAGTAAAAAAGGCAAGTAGCTGAACAGGATGAATATATTGATTAGGTGAGTGTGTTAACAAATAGTAGACATATGACAGACGCATGGCACAAAATTTCTATACATTCTATCTATATCCACACTCATAGCTATAGAGTATAACTAGCCCTCTATCTGTTTATTTGAATATGAATATAAAATAAAAACAAGCTTGAAAATATATATGCCCAACTATTAACAGTGTTACTTCCATGGAGTTATTGTGTATGAGCATTGGAGAGAATGGAAGAATTTTATGTTTCATAGTTGTGTGACTTTTATTTTTATAATTAAAATGTATTAATTTTATCATTTTTTTCAAACATAGTTAGAATAACCTGGGGCATGAGGAGAAAAAAAGAAAAGAAAACCATGATCACTAGGATTATGCATAATTTCAATAAGAACATATTCTGTCTCTTCATTTAACTTTTATACAAGTTTACTAATCTTGTAGATGAGAGAAATGTGGTAGCAAAATATTTGACAGTTTTTCAGGTTATCACTGAGGACAAGCTGGAGAAATCTGTTTTAGTTATCACAAACCTAGTAATATTTGAACCCCAAACTGAGTGACATCCATAATGGCAGGCTCTATCTTCTGCCCTGTTTTGATCACTTCTATGTTCAATGACTTATATCAAATGACATGAATAAGATACACTACTGAATAAGATATAATCTAGTGACTTATTCAGGAGCCAAAAAAAAAATACCAACAAGCGGAACAACAGACCAATAAAACAATACATCATCTGATATAAATGTAAGGTCCCAAAGTTGAGATAAAACAGAATTATGTACATATGCCCAGGATCAAGTAAATATGGCTTACAAGCAGCCTGTGTTTAACTGGAAGCAATTCAGTAAGTGTCAACTTTATGTTATGGCTCATTGAAAAACTCAACTGATTTACCCCATATCATAAAACAATAGTTACAAGAAGACTAATCAGATTATACCAAGAATTTTAGATTAAGTGGAGCATGCTCAAAGAAGAGGACTCATGCTGGTGGCAGAGTTTTAAGACCAAATCTTATGGGCACTGGTTAAAATATTTGTCTGCATGGTTAGCCTGAAGAAACCCACATGCTAGAGAGCACAGCAGCTGGATGCAATATAGAAGAAATCTCAAGCCTTTTCATGTGGTCCTGGAGTTAGAGCCAATGAGTCACAGATGCACAGAGGTAGATAGATTCAGCTCAATACAAAGAAGAGATCTGACAGAGTGTGCTGACCAGAATGGACTGCCTTAGGAGGTAATGAGCTTTTGGAAGATAATTAGTAGATGAGATTCAAGCAATGACACCCTTCAGATGCTTTCAACCCTGAGATTCTCTGGTTCTATATATTTCCCACTTCTTCATAGGTGAAAATACGACTTCCTCTTGTCTCCACATCAGCACATCAATGCTGAATTTATATTATTATGGTTTTATCCCAACCAAATGAGAAGCACCTAGGATGTGAAGGGAATTTTTAATAAAAGGACCAGTTTACTGGGCTGCTTAATTCCTGCCAACCTGCAGGTGAAATCACTTCCAGTTCTCAAAGTTCCTCGTGGACTCTCCCTCCTATACATACGTAATTTTCTATCTGTGAATATTCCTCCCTGCTTTTTCTGTTCCTTTTATCTTTTTCTCCTCAGGTGTCTTACTTCTGAAGGCTTATCTTTCTGGAACTATTTACCTCCCGTCATTTGTTGAGTTTTACTTCCAAACTTCTCTCTGCCTAGACTGTGATTGACATTCCACTCTGCTGACCTTTCCCCTCTTGTTCATTAATAATGACTTTTATCCTCTTGTCATTGTAGATCATCTGAAGGAATATGTAGTTCAATCTTTTCAACTTTTAAACCTCTTCTCACATTACTATCTTTAAAGTGTGTCCATTTCTTTCCCTTAAAAAACATTTTTTATGTTGTCTATGTATCTGTTATCATTTTATCAAAAACTTTGTGTTAATTATGCAAGTATTAATTTTTGAATGCAAAATCTTTTATTGTGACTGTGATGCATGGCTAGTTTATTTCCCTAACCATGCAAGACGCTTTTTCTGTATGTATTTTTCTGTTGCCAAACTTTATTTCTCTCCATGAAAAAGAGATATTCAGCTTATTGATATTTAATAAGAATTAGAAAAGACTCACTGCAAAATTCACAGCTTTTACTTCAATAATTCATGCATAATCATTCAAGGGAAGACTGTGCAATCAATTACAAAACAATCTTACTCTTGGCCAGCCGAGCATACGGAGATTATGGGAGAATATACAAATGACTCAATATTTGAACAAAGTTTGACATATATTTCAAGCCATAAGGTATTCATAGGGTGGGTTTTGCATGAAGTGTGCAAAGTGGCTTTTCAACTTTATGTAATTTTCCTTCAGCTCCCAAGTAGACCTAGAACCAACACTTTAGGCTCTCAGGATACCTCATAGAATCACCCTTCTTGTGGTCAACAAGGAAAATTTTTCCCTTTTATAGAAACTCCTTCCCCTTCTACAGGGCACCAAAGACTCAAAAACCCAGATTCTTCTACCTATTAGCTTCAATAAGGCTGTCAGTGGTTTGGTCAACACTAAAGATTTACTTCTTGGCGTATCTCCTGTTAGATGCAAAAAGAATCATTGTCTCAATATTGAGTTGTAATTTGA
The DNA here is from genome assembly GCF_021613505.1 of Equus quagga. NCBI lineage: Eukaryota > Metazoa > Chordata > Mammalia > Perissodactyla > Equidae > Equus > Equus quagga. The sequence goes on from NC_060277.1 coordinate 51,374,274, forward strand.
AATGACTTAAGTATCTTCAGTATGTGCTTGAGCCCCAGAAAGACAGGAAAGGGAATGAGAAAGGAAACAAAATAGTTTCTACACAGCAATCATACATTGTGATTTTTCTACATTCCTCAAATTGCAGAGCTGGAGAGTAGTTTGATGCATATATTTGATGTTCTACTGAAATCAAACGTTGAACATGTAATATTACCTTTAAAAATCAATTTTAGAAGTATTAAAAAATAAGATGCATCAAAATAGAGATTCCAACATCTAATAGAGCAAGCCTGGGAGACAGACTCGACTGTGGTGTGGGACCAGGTAATGAAGGAAGGAGATTATGGCCAGAAAGGGCCCCACCCCAGTGCTCAGACGTTGATGGGCTACTGAGTACCTCAAAAAGATACCCTTTTCCTTCTTGCCTCTCAGGTTTAGTTGCTTTGTCTGAAGTATTTTCATCATGACGTGCCCACTAGCAAGTTAAAATTTACCTTACCTGTTACTGGAAAGGGTAGCATTTCTACTTCAGAAAAATAACAAATACTATAAGCTAAAACTCTCCTTGGGTTGTTTGTAAACTTTTGTGCTACATTTTTTGTTTGTTTAGGGTTGTTTTTTGTGGTAATTATCCACCAGAGAACTTTGCAGCATATTAGTTTATAATCCTCAGCACAGCAAAATTCTTAATGGGAGTTTTGCTGAGTTATGTGCCTTCAAACAAAATCCAGTGAGGACTCAATAATAAAATGAATATGCATAACGTCTTTAGGCCCTCCCAAGTCTCTCTGCACGTTCTTAACCCAGCATGTATTAAAAGGCTATTTCCCAAGAAAGTTAATTAAATAGAGACCATGATTTGAATATTTAGAAATTATTTTATAATTAACTATCTTAAAATTAGTTACATTGAAAGTGATACTTTTACTCTTATAAATTATTATAAGTAGGACTAAAATAGGGGAAACTATTTCGCAACACATAATGAGAAGTTAGCCTAAATCTGGAGGGAAGGCTTTCTCAAATTGAAATTATATCTACATGTATTATATCCTGATCACAAACATTCAGGAGCTCCTCAGGATAAAGTTCACATTTTTGTGAATGATTTTATAATCTTAACTGACGCCACTTCCCTGGATCCCATTCTACTCCCCACACATTACTCCTGCAGCCATTCCCTGCTTTCCTGTTAAGTTTTGCACATTCCTGCCCTGGACGTTGCTAACAGATGTTTCCCTGTCAGGATTATCTTCACTTCCTGCAGCCACCATAAATTTATAACCTTCCTGCAAGTCCCAGTTCAAATCTAATTTCCTGCTTGAAACCTTCCTAGACCCCAGCTAAGCATAGGTGGTATCTGCTTTTTGGAATTAGCACATTTATTGCCTATTTCACTGATTTTAAGTCTATGCACATACTACTTTTAGCCTGTCTTGAATTGCTGACTTTCTTTCTATTTGGTTTTTCATATTCTGTATCATATCTTCCAAGCAAGGATAGGTTCCACATAGTTCTGCATAATTTATGGTTTTACATAAGTTAGTTTTCTTTGAAATCCTGGAGGAGCTATCACAATATTATTATATAGGAGACATTTAATAAATATCAACAATAAACCAGTGAATGAATGAATTCTCTGAGAGAAAAAAATGTAGATATTGTCAAGTTTTATAGGAGTAAATTTAAATATACACCAAGGTATTATGAAAATATACAAAGTCCACACAATTGAGAACAAACACAGGCTTTTTATGCAAATTTGCTTCAGCAAAGGAAACAGTTGCTATCACTTACAGAGACTCAATTGCAGGCAAGCAAGAGAGTTGAAAAACTTTAGAAGAGAAGGCTTTAGGAATGCCTTATGGATGTTGTTGGCAAGGGAAGTTGGAGGTGGGCTAACTGGAAGGGAGGAATCCTATGAGATTTTTTTTGGAAGCATAATTGGCTTTCTCTGGTTGATTCTGAGTTGGAAGAGGGGTGGCAAAAATTGGAGAAGCTGGCAATTACCGCTCAAGTTCTATGTTTTGGGACCAATAGCTGTAGAGCTTGTGGTTTGGTTGCTGGGCTGGTTGCTGCAGAGGTTGTGGGTCAGAGTTCTACCATCATAAATATCTGGCTATATGTATCTGTTGATATATTTAGTCTCTCAGCACTATAGTAGCTTACATGTTTACAGTACATTTTAGGATCCCTTGCACTGTACAGACTCTCTTTCATTTGATCCTTATGACAGCTCTGTGGCCTAACAGCTATTACCAAAAAAAGTACTGAGGCTTGCAGAAACAAACCTTCTTGACAAAGGTATCAAATCTAGTAAAAGGAAGTGCTTATACTTGGACTCACGTCTTCTGGATTAAAACTCAGACATAAGAGGAAATAATTGTAAATACGAATGGAATCAAGCAAGGGCTGGTACAAATGAGAAGAGTAAAAGCTAAGGGGAAATTCCATAAAATTGCTGAAAGTTAGGAGGATGAGTTCTTGAGATTCTGAAGGTTATCTGGAAAAATGGGATGAAACATTCTGAGAATATTTGGAAGTAGGAAGGTGAATGATAGCTAAAGATTAAATATTTCTAAAAGGAGTGAAGAGAAGGCAAGGAAGCATCAGCCTTTCCAGTTGGAATGTCAGTTCATTTCTTTCAACCTGGATGTGCCCTCTGCAGCTGTCAGTTCTGTGCCCTCTGAGTGTCTGCAGTCTACAGCAGGGAGACACTTGTAAAAGAGGTCTCACAGTGCAATTGTCTTAGAAGCTTCCAACTTGATGTAGAAGTGTATTAGAGGAAGAATTTTAGGGATATGCAGGAAGAAGAAAGAGAAGGGAAGAGGCTTCTGATTTATCAAAGTGCTATTTACTGAAGTCCACTTAGCAGAAATACTAATTGAGAAAACAGTGGTTGAAGTGGGAGGAGTTCCAAAGCGGTAACAATAATTCAGTCACTAGACAATCCTGTTACTAGTAAGTGGTGCTTTAAGACTGGAGAGGAAGTGAGAGAGATAGAAAAGCTTGTGAGAAGGAAAATGCAGGTTTTGTACAGTCCTGGATGGGGACATGAAGAATAATGAGCAAGAAATTTTATTTTAGGATTAGTCAAAAGCGTAGTGGCTTTGCTTCCTTTCATGATGGGTCAATTGTCACTTCCTCTATGAAATAATCCCTGGATTGCTCCCCCCCCTTTCCACTTCCACAAGATGTATGCATGTTCTTCCTGGATTTGGACAATGACCATCTATTTAATAACACAGGCAAATGTTATTATGATGATGGTGTCATTACCACTGACACTGTATTTATTCTTGCTCTAATGCATCCCTCTCATCTTCTCATCAAATAACAAGGCTGCCACATTCCTAAATTTGGTCAGCACTATAATTTACAGAAATAACAGAAGCCAGGCAGCTTCTTATAAATGCTAATTCCTCCCTATCCAAAAGAATTGCTGTCTTAACTACGAGGAAATTCTCTAAAAGCCCATTCACACTTTCTGTGCCATGACAGCTGCCTTTCCTATAGATTCCCAGCCTGCAGCTCCAAATGGTGTGTCCCTTCCCACACCCTAAATTCCAGGGAAGAGTCAGCCTTTCTTGGTAGATGTCGAGATGCTAATAAACTAAACTGGCTGCTCTGAGATAAATGTGCTTCCTGTGGCCTGCTGAAAGACTCCAGGCCCTGTGAGGGGACAGCGACTTTCCAGCATTAGTAGGCGCCATCTCTACAATTCCCAAATATATTCCTGCCCAGAAAACACCAAGTGAAGTGACTGTCTAGAGAGTTAGTAGCTTCATTTCGTCCTTTGGGAAGTTAAACTGAAACCACTAGACCTGTATAATGGGAAGCAGAAATATTTCAGCTTTAGCTACCACTCCCATTTCTACTTGATTTACAGAGCACAGTTATCTGAGGGGATATTTTTCAGTTATCCAGGTAAATTTATGAGGGCGGAAAGCACAACATACAAGTTAGCCAATAGAAGGCTCTAATTGTGCCCTATAAACCAAGATTTTGGCCATGTTTCTATTCAGTTAAGCAACCAGAATATAGCAAGGAAGATCATTCAGTTCAACCCTAGTGACGAGCTACCCAGAGAGTGACATGTTCAGTTAAACCATGATCCATCAGGATAAACGGAATGGCACGGCTTCAGGAATAGAACTCTCTGGTATGAATCCACAGCAATTATGTTGTTTCCTTCACAGATATGACATTACTTACAGCTTTATGAAATGTGAGCATAGTTCCCTTTCCTAATGTGTCTCTGGATTAAGGAATAGAATATGACCTTTTCTAACCACTACATTCCACCTCTTAATCACACCCACCCCTTCAGACAGCAGGAATCTTTTGTTCTACTGCTCTTGCTACAACTGCTGTGACAAAGACAACCACCCCCTCCTTTGATTATCTTATTTAATTCTTATCTGAATCCCGAAGGCAAGAGGTTATTACCCACACTTTGCAGAGGGGGACGTTGAGGTGGTCTCACATAGGTTAAGTAAACTGCCCCAAGTTTCCCAATGTCAATAGTGGGATATAGAAGGCTCTCTTTGAAGCCCTGCGTCCACAACCCTATGTCAGGAAGCCTCCCACTACGCACTGAAGAAACATCTAGCTACTCATTTTTTATAAAGAAATATGGTTGTTCAGAGGAGGGTAAAGATATGTTTTAAAAGATTGCTTCTTGCTCTTCAAAGTACAGAAGCACTAAGGGCAGAATTGTCAGGGAGGAGAGCATGTTTTCTATTGTCTGTTTGCTGTGGTGCACTGCCTTTTACGGATGCCTTTAAAGCAAGTGAACTTTGCTTCATTATCTCAGTTCCTCAGGTACATTTATTACGTGTGTGTGGTTAGAAAAATCAGTCAAATCATTGGCAATTATGTTTTGGAGGCATTGTTACATACAAAGGTTTAAACAAAAATTCTTAACAAATACTCCCATATGAAAACCTGTGCAGCTTTGAATGTTAGAAAGACAGTACTGTAAAGGATTTTTATGGCTGAAAAATTAGTCAACACTTTAAAATTTCTTTTTCTAAGGCTTAATTATATACAATGGTTTAAACAAAAAGTATTCTGAAAATAAGAATGACTCCTGCACGAAAATACGAATATCTTTTAATGTTAGAAAGAAAATACTGGATAAAACACTAACTAAACGATGTTTAATTAAACTTGTTCTGTGGGAAATTTTAAAGGAAAAGTTTCTAGAGCAACAAGAGGCTTAATTTTTTTTTGTCTGCTATGTTCCTCTGCATGTCTGTGGGCAGCAAGGACCGTGTTCTTCAGCCTTGTTGTCTTTCTTCTAGAACAAATTGAAAAAGGATATTTGAATTAGCTTCTATCTTCTTTATTGATTTGCAGGATCATTAATACAAACTCACGTAGATATTTCTGAGACAACTGACCCTTTTCATTTCTGTATATTCATAGCTGCTGCAACTGTAAGTGTCTTACCTTTCAGGGACAGAGCTTTATCATTGATGAAATGCATTTATCAGTTGTAAACCCTACTAAATTGAAAGCATAATATGAAAACGGACTATGTTGAATTAAGGTCAAATAAATTAAACAATTGAGAGAAAGGCTATTCCAGGTAGAAGATTATTAAATCCATGGTTTGGAGAGGGCAGTTACTCATTTCATATAAGTAAAATACATGGCAGAATATATAGTGCCCTTTCCCTCGATAAACTGATTTTGAAATGAGCAAAAGGATACCTCATACAGGGAAGGTTTTGTGGAAGAGGTGACATTAGAGGTGTGCCTTGAATGATGAGTAGGAATCAATAAGTAGGGATGATGCTACATAAATGTCTCATTTAAGTTCTGGGAAGAGGAAGCAGATCAGTACCATATTAGGGAATCACTTTTGCCAAGGAATGGTGTAATCAGAGCACAAGCATCAATCTGGCAGCATAGCTAAGCCAGACCAGTGAAAACAGGAGGCAGAAAAACCTTTTCTCTTGTTAGAGAAATAGACTGTTAGTGCAAGTGAGGAGGCCAAAGCCTAGAAAGAAGGTGCAGATAGTGGAAATGAAATAGGAAAAGCTGTTGCAAGAATGTTGTAGAAAGCCCCATGATGGCAGGAAGCATGACAGGTTCGTCACCTCAGTAGCTCAGCACCTAGTTTAGTGCCTGGAACTTGGTAGGGCCTGCTTATGTATTGAAGGAATGAATGATTGAATGAATGAATAGATGAAAGCTAGAATTTATAGGACTTTATACATAATTAAACGAACGTAACTGAGAGGATACACATAAGATGAGTCAGGCTTACTCTGACATTAACAGAAATATTAACTTAAGAAAAGGAGACAATTTCAGGGTAAGGAGATGTGTTCATTTTGGAGAGGTTGAATCAAAGCACCCAATAAAATATCCAGGTAGAAGTGTTTAACAGACTGTTGCAAATATGATCTTGTCACTAATCAAAGAGCATACTTCTTGAAATAAATGAGTGAGCCATCTTCCAAAGAATGTTGAGTTTTTGTTATTTAGATATATGAGATTCTGTTTTTTCCCTGTCTTGATTAATTATAAAATAAATTTTCCACTTTAATTTTTCTACCTGTTCTGCTCTCGTTCTGTTCCACTTATCTATTCCTGCATAGGAAACCACCCCAAAAACCTAGTGGCTTAAAATATCAATTTGTTGCTAATATCTCTCACAGTTTTTTTAGTTGGCTGGACTCAGCTATATGCTTAGAGTCTCTCATGCAGTCTGTGGTCTGATCATGGGGCTAGAATTACACAAAGACTTCTTCACTCACATATCTGGTACTCAGGCTGAGATAGCTGGAATAGCTGCAGGCTGGTTGGACATCTATCTCTTCTTGAAGCCTATCCACATGACTAGCTTGGACTTCCTCATAGCATGGCGGCCTCGGAGTAGTCAGACTTATTACATGCTGGTTGGCTCTCCCTGGAGTGAGCATTGTAAGATAAGAAGGAAAAAGCAACATGGTTTCTCATGACCTGTGTGAGAAGTCATGCAATATCACTTTTACCATATTCCGTGGGTGAAAGGTAGCCCAGACTCAAGAGGAGGGGACTACATAAGTGCATGTTTCATTGGGAGATCATCTTTGGAGGTCAGCTACCATATTTCTCTTTAACTCCTTTATTTTTTGTATGTGTAGCTGTCTTGTTTCTTAATAGTGAGAGGTTTAAGGATTATAAAGCAAGCATATACTCTTGTAATCACCACCAGATCAAGAAACAACTTGGCCAACACAGTAGAAACTCCCTTCACCACCACCCCCTGCTGTGTGCCCCTCCTAATTACAATGACCATCCTCCCATGAGAGTTAACCACTATCTTGACTTTTATGATAATTATTATTTCCTTCCTTCTCTTTAGAGAGTCACCATCTATGTACATATCCCAAGGCAATATAGTTTAGTTTTGCTTGTCTCTGAACTTTGTATAAATGGAATTATATTCTACGCATTCTTTTGAAACTTACTCAGCATTATGTTTGTAATCACGTGTTACTACATGTAGACATCATTTGTTCATTTACATTGATTTTTACGAGCCATTTTATAAATATATTAAGATTAATAGAAGATATTTTTATTCACTCTACTTTAGATTGACATTGAGTGCTTGCCATTTTAGGGCCATAACACATAATATTGCTAGAAACACTTTTTTGCCTGATTTATTATGCACATTTGCAAGAGTTTTCCTTTATACTTAGAAGTATATTTAGAAGTAGAATTGATGGGGTCTCAGGATGAAAATCTTCAACTTACTGAGAAAAGTCAAACTACTTTCCAAAGTGCCTAAACATCTAACACTCCCAACTGCAAAGTATGTGAACTCTCATTGCACCACATCCTATCAGCACCTGGTGTATTAAATATTTTGATTTTAATCTGGTAGATTAGTAGTACTCTTTCAAAATCATTTTAATTTTAATTTACCTTATTGTTATTGAGGTGCAGTAACTTTTCTTGTGTTTATTGACAACTGGAATTTCCTTTCTTTGAAGAACCCATTCAGGTCTTTTCTTGTTTTTCTAATGAATTGTCTCTTTTATTTTATTGATTTGTAGGAATTTTAATATTTTGTGGATAGTAGTTCTTCCACTTTGTGGTTTATATTTTCATTCTCTTTTACATAGGATAGTTCTTAATTTAAATGTGTTCAAGTTTATCAATGTTGTCATTTATTCCTTTATTAAAATGACCTGATACTTTGTTGTTGCTGTGAAATAGCTAGTCAAAATGGGAATGCTAACATTAAAAAAATATAAAGCATTAATACACTGTGCCAGCTTTTAAACACATTGTATAAAAGCACCATAATGAATGGTGAGTTTGCAAAAGAGAAAGAAAAGGCTGGGGAAAAATAGAAGAGGATCAGGGGATGAAAAGGAAAAGGCAATGATGTAGAGAAGGAGGAGTGCGTACAGTCAAGGTTGCATGTGCCTCAAAAGAGGAAAGCGAGCATTGTAACAGTGAGGGATGTGGTTGTTGGGAGTGGGAAGAGCTGCTAAGAGTCCAAGCACCGTGACACTTGTTTCCTTTTCTTTCCTTTCCTAAGTCCTATTTTGTAGCAAGGTGCTGCTTTCCAGCCCATCAGAATCTGTAAAAGAGTCAGAGGCCAGTCCTTTCCTCCAACAGCCCCTTGGCTCTCTGTGCTTATCTGTTTTCTTCACTGTGCCACCCATGTTGGTGTGAGAGTCTTAGGATCCTTCTATGAAGTGAGCCAGTTACTCTTCACAGATGGGGTTATTGGGACACAAGCTACATGAGTCTTTCAAATTCACCAAGACAGCCAGAAAATTGGGCATCGGGTAATTTTTACTCATAGTTTTAATGTGAGACACCAATCTTCAGTGTTCCTGTCCAGTCATAACCAAGGCTCAGATGTCAGCTTTTACCATTTAGTTATTTATGCTTTAGGGAAATTAAAAGAGAGGTCAAAAGGCAAATAACTCCAAGATTACACTGGGAGACCATTAAGGTGCCACTGTGTTGTAGAGTGGAATGAAGATAGACTTCAGAATTGAACTTCACTGAATCTCTTAGTATCAGTTTTTTCATTTGGGAATAATATAGCCCCAACACCAAACTATTCAATTTTGCAAATAATGAAAACATGATACCAAGTTTACACATCTTTAAAATAACGCTGTTAGGGGATAGATGAATAAACTTCATCCATTACACTGGGTTTTCTGCACTGTAGTGAGAGAGATATCTTATGTAATGGGGGGCACATGATTTGTGTTTCACTATAACTTTGAATAACAAGGTAATTTTAATTATTTTTTCCTTTAATTGTATATATATGGCCATTTTTTTAACCTAAGGAAGGATGGCAAGGTCACCATGTTCCTAATAAAAATGTTTATGGCCAAGTTTTTTTTTTTGAAACTTTTAGTGGAAATTCTGAGGTTTTATTTAAAGACTCTTTAAATGTTTTTAAGCTGTTACCTATCCATACTATAATCTCTATGTGAAAAGTGTAAATGTCCATTATTGTACTAGGGAGTAATGCAGTTCTTTATTGCTTTTTACTTCTGCGCCTTCCTTCAAATAGTAGGCTGTCTAGAACCTTTCTGATGTAATTGCAGTTGTGAGTAACAGTATCTCCCACCACTTGTTAGTTTTCTATTTCTTATTTGCTATGTGTTCTGAAAAAAATAAGAAAAGTTACTTTTGAATTTCATGGTAAAAAAGATGTAGAAGGTTCTGAATGGGCTTAAACCTAATGGCTAAAAATAAAAGCTAATGTTTTCAAGTTTTAATTTTTGGCCAGGGATTAAAAATATACATCTCATATTATTTGATTCTCACCTAGATCCTATAAGACAGATACTATTATTATCCCTACTTTACAGATTAGGTAAATGACATTCAGACAGGTCATTCTCAGATAAAAAGGAATCCTGAGTGGAGTCTTTTTATCTTTCTGAATTCCCCCTAGAAAACTGATAGAGCAAATACATAGGCAGAAAACAAACAAACAAACAAACAAAAAGCCCATGGACAACATCTACTACAAAACAAGGCAACAAGAAATTCTCATAAACTCCAAAATATGAGTGGGAGGGGATCAAATACTAATAGTAACTGGACCCATATTATACCAGTGGTTGCACATTGGAATGCAAAAATAAAATGACCTGAAAATACTCAACAGAGTTAGATTGGACAACCTTAAGAAAAAAGGTGGAAACTGGGAGACAATTTTGCAGGCTCCAATCTCAGGTGAGGGGAAAGGGACTGTAGGAAGACCTAATGATGTTGGCAGGTCTGGACCCTATGAACTGGCCAAATTAACCAACTAGAGCTCCTTCCAGTTCACAGTCCTATACTGAAGAGAAATTACTGGGAGGAGAATTCAAATTGAGATTGTTAGCTTGATTTATATCTCTAAAACAATTAGACACAAGGTCTGTGAGCTCACATTTGGATTATTGTCGTAGGCCTTCAATCTCAGTAGTGGGTCTCATCCTGAATATCAGGGATGTGGCTGCTCTCCACCTTCAAGCCACAGGGACCACCATGAGGGCTGCAGGGAATTGCTGTGCAGCTGCTCCTGCAAACAACCAGGGGGTGTGGAGCCCAGCCTGTCCTAGAAAATTCATTCTACTTAGCTTATCTGAGCATAAGAGAATAGACCAACGTCAATTTTCATAATGATATACGTATAGGTCATATCTTAGTGGCTTTCTTTCAAAGAATGGAAAAAGAAACTTCTCTAAGAGAAATTGATAGCATGTCTTCTCATATTTTTTACAAGGCTTTGAAGATACTCAGAGAGGTAAAAATGTGATGCAACGATATTTGCCATAATGGGAAGAATTTCTTTGTGTAGTTTCCCATCGAGTCGACCTCAAATTGTGGAGAAAGTGATTTCTGGCAATATCCTCTTCTTTTTGTACGTACACATTGTTCCACTTTTTAATCTTATTATTTATACATTAAATTCATTATCACACCATTGTTGTGATGTAACTTTGTTTTTTTTCACTTTCCCAAAGTTTCCCATTTGTTCAGTAAGAAGAAAAGAAGGGATTTTAGAATAGAATTTAAAAATTTTGATTACCTATTTTAATAAAAAAATATATAACAGAAAAAAATTTAAAAGTTATCTAGCAGATAAGTGCCTGGGCTAAGGGCTTGTGCTCTTTAATTCCTGAGCTCTGGCCAAGACTCTCAAAATACGTGATTCTAACACAGAGTAGCTTTTTCTGACATAACTAGCTTCAAAGATTTGTCCTGAAGGACAGAACCTCTAGGAGAGTCTGTTAGTTTCCTAGGGCTACCATAACAAATCACCATGTACTTCATGGCTTAAAACAACGGAAACGTATTCTCTCACAGTTCTAGAGGCCAAAAGTCTGAAATCAAGGTGTTGGCAGGCTGTACTGCTTCCAAAGGCTCTAGGGGAGAATTCTTCCTTGCCTCTTCCAGTTTCAGGTGCTGGAAGCATTCTTTGACTTGTGGCAGCATCACTCCAATCTCTGCCTCTGTCTTCACATGGTCTTGCTCTCTATGTGTGTGTCTCTATATTCTCTCCTCTTCTTATAGGGACACCTGTCATTGGATTTAGGGCCAACCCTAGTCTAAGATGATGTTGTCTCAAAATCCTTAACTTAATTACATCTACAAAGACTCTTTTTCCAAACAAAGTCACACTTGCAGGTTCCAGGTGGACTTACTTTTTGGGAGCCACTATTCAATCCACTATGGAAACTGATCTATAGATAAGTAAGGAAGGTCTGTTCATGTGCTTGAAAATCTATCAGTGGGAAAGACTATACTGTACTCCTTTTATATCATAATTAAAAACACAAAAGCTTAACTTCTAATATTTAATGAAAGGAGACATTTACATCTTTATTCCCAGTCATGGTAAAAGTAAATACAATTTTGTTGGCATGAAACAAATTTTGTTTCAGAGAAAAATTGTTACTTTGCTATAAGCCTCTCATATTTTTGAATTATACATCAAAATCAGTTTCTTATATTGGGGTCTTAAAAGGACAATCTTGTACCCTACAAATAAACGCAAAATCAGGAAGTGCCAGAGACATGGTTACAAAATAATTTAGTTTAATTCTTTCTTACTGGACCATAGCTATGTTGTTATTTATTATTGTTATTATTAAATTTTTTTACATTATTCCAATTTGGGTTCAATCAATTGTGAGATCAGTGATCTGTTAATACGAAATACAACCAAGGCGTTCTAAAACAATTGGAATTCTTCTATAATATAAACATAAAATTGAAAAGAAAAGATTTGAAGATTCTTTTTTATATTTCCCAAATATAAAACCTAAACAAAAATTGTCAGTTTATGAATAAAAGGAAGGCATCTCATTCCTAGTGTGATGAGGCAGAAGCAAATTTTAAACAAAAGAGTAACAGAAAGGAGAAAATCATTGTGTGTGTTATTTTTGTCTTTAAGAGAGCATGGAGTCTTCAGGTGAAAGAGAGAGAAAGAGTAGGTTGAGAGAAAGAGGGAGAGCTGTGGAGGTAGGAAGAGAGAGAGGGAGAGAATGCTGTCATGTTCAGCAATGTTATGTTTGCTGTTCCTCCTGTGATCTGGTAGGAAATAGTTGTGTTTTCTTCTACCTAAGAAGAAGAACTAGCTAAAAGGGAAAGCAGTAAATCCTAGAATACAGACTTGGTGAGCCTAATTTGTTTGTAAATCTGACTGTGCTTTTGTTTCTGTTTCTCCACCAACAATATAAATTCTACATAATCAAAATCTTACCCTACCTCATACAACTTTTTACATGTAAACTCTGGAAATTAAACTTTGGGAAACAGAATATTGGAAAGCTTGTACTCTTTCTCAGAGAGGATTCTTAAAATATCCAATAATCTAGTTCAACAAAGGCATTGATGGTCAACAAACAAGCCGTCTGTCTCCCTACATTTTCCAGTCCCCTTGCAATGAAAAGGGACCATGTGACTAGTTCTGGCCAGTAAAATGTGAGCTGAAGCAATAAGTGTCATTTTCTGTCCGAGACAGGAAAAATCCTTTCACGATTCCCCAGTTCTGCTCTTACCTCTTGAGGGTAAAAGTCACATATTTTTAATGGCAGAGCTACAAGTTTGAAACAGCCTGAATCTCTGAGCCATCACGTTGAGTTCAGCACCCTGGAGAGTTCCCAAACCTACGGTAACCTTCACATGAGTGAAAAATAAGCTTTATAGTTTAAGCCATTGAGATTTGGGAATGGAGTATTACCAGAGGATAAACCTATCCTAATGTGTCTAAGTTATTTGAGATTTGCTGAAGTAATCTCTTAATAGATGTGAAAAAAATTTAAACACTACAAAGCAGGCAGATAGTTAAATTTGCTTTTTAAAAACTGCACTCTTTTTGGTGCTTTTGTTGCTGATAAAAGAAAAAGTATTCTTGTGATTTTAGACATGGATATATTCATAATCATTATTTTCAATTTTACTAATGGAGAAGTCTGTGATTGCAAATTCCTCTTATACTTTTCTTAACCCTCGTTAATTTAAATTTTTCACATAAGTACAGTTGTATAGGAAAGCCAGGAAATCATAAATTTCTTGATATCAAATATTTTTTTCCAGATGTTTGTAAATTATATATAGTAAGCTCCATTATCTGGCATGACTCAGTGGGAGTTTTGGCAAAACCAAAATTTAAACTCATGAGGATTGTTTTTACTTTGATGAACCTAACAGGATGGATTAGGAAAAATCACCAAAGCACTGACGCAGCCAAATAAATCATTCCCCTTTTTATGGTAATACATGAGAACTATAAACTATGGCCATTGTTCTTCAGCCCTGTGGGCTACCTAATTGGCACTTAAGCCCCTTCTTTAATAAATGTTCCTATCTGCATTGAAACACCACCTGTTAGTGATCTTTACATGGGAGGAACATATGACCTCCACCTACTCCTATCTAACCAGTGGAGATTACTAATATTTATTAAAATAAACTGCAACCCCAAGACCCTTTGGGCATCAAACTGCACACGTGCATCAAGGCTACAATAACTCCTTATTGTACAGATTTTCTTAATAAATATTGCTAACCTCCACTTGTTAGAGATAGGTAGCTGGGATCCATATGTACTTTTCCTGTGAAGATCACTAACAGGTGATATGGTTCAATGAACACATGTCTCAGATTAAATTGCCCCAAGTAAGAAGCAAAATAGCCTTTTCTATAGGTAGTGGAAGTCCCTCACTCCTATGCACCCATGTAATGCTGTTAAAATAAATTACCATATATACAATTTAACACTCCTTCAAGAGGTTTTATCATCAAATAGGGAGATGCTAATTTTTTTTAAGATTTTTTTTTCCTTTTTCTCCCAAAGCCCCCAGGTACATAGTTGTGTATTTTTTTTTAGTTATGGGTCCTTTCAGTTGTGGCACGTGGAACGCCGTCTCAGCATGGCCTGATAAACAGTGGCATGTCCGCACCCACGGCTGGAACTGGTGAAACCCCGGGCCGCTGAAGCAGAGCTCAGGAACCCAACCACATGGCCACCGGGCTGGCCCCGGGAGATGCTAATTTTAAAGGGCATCCCCTGCTGCTTCATGTGGACGTTATGGATGGGAATCAGGGGGAGAAGGTAGAGACTATCTTTTTGCTTCTGGCATTCTTCTAGTGCCCCCTGACATTTTTTTTCTACTGATGACATATTACAAGGAATGGAACAATGTAGATTTGTACTATAATCCCAGCAGGTAATGTCTGTTGCAGGATTTTATTTCTGCTATGAATACCAGGGAACAATAATCATCTTGAGATGTGCAAAGTAAGCCATGAATTAAACAAAGGAGTCAAGAGTTAACTATATTTATCTGCACATTTCCACGCTTTTCAATTGTAGAAATGTGTCATTCTTAAAAAGTGTTTTATTCATTTAAATGAGGATTGAATGGAAGCATTGGGAGACATGAGAATTCTATTCCAGCAAAAACATCATTTCTGAAGGATAATGGGAAAATACATTAGTAAATCCATAATGTGTGCTCTGAAAGTCTGTCAAAAGCTACATTCCAGGAACAGGTGGATTACTGACCCACCATTGACTATGTCTATGGATTGACCTCTTTTGCAGGAGAATTAAGGCAATATGGTACTAAAATAAGTAATTAGATCTTAATTAAACTCCTGGACTGGTAATTGATAAGCAATAGTGATGCTTACTCTTCAATTATAACACACAGCTGCACGTTCATTTGTTTTAGTTGTCTAGTGTTCTTTGCACAAAGACAGGGTAAATAGCCTGTGGAAATTAATAGCCATTTTGACTTTTCCCAAATAAATTCATCAGGTTAGTTTGGTTTAATTTCTGTTGCTACTCAGACTCCTGAGGGTGATTTTAAATACCAAAGAGAGAAAATTTCATGCAGAATTTAAAAAAAATAAATCCAATAAGCTTACCCTATTGCTATCTCCATTTCTAATTTACTCCTGCCTGTCTTCCACCTCCGTCCTATACACAAACTACGAATAGGGCCAGTTCATTATTACCTTCCCTTTCCCCCTAAGCTTTCCTTCCCTGAGAAGTGAAAGATGATAAGAGACCACCAAGAAACTATTAAAATGTCATAGACAGCAGCATATGTTTTGCAGTACCACCTGGTCCGGCTATTAAAAAGGAGATTCTTGGTAGATGCAAGTCCAAAAACAGAATCCTCCTGATGTGTTCTCCCTCAGGAATGGAAGATTTCACTCCCTTTTAACAGACTCTCTATGAATACTCTTTGAAGGGAAAATCGTAGTGCCTTTCATGAAAGTCCTTTCTTTTAGTTTTCTTCTCAAACTACATCTGTTACTTTTCCTATGGCCTGATGGATCACAGTTTATTGAAAGGATTCTATCTACAAAGGAGTAGAGAATTATTATGCTACTTTAGGACCTGTTTCTGGAGGGGGAAGGAATGTCATAGTCTAGTATCTTTATTTTAACTTGATTCTGCACTTCAACTTGAGTTTACTTAAATCAATAATAAACAGATTTTTCTACATTCCGAAGAAAAGCATTCTAGTTAAGTTCTTTAAAAGGTGACTAAAATTAAAGGTAGACTATATTTGTAATGTGCAAAGCATAATATATATGTGCATACATATGTCTGTATAGATAGCTAGCTATTAATAATTACCTAGTAAAATAAGTAGTAACCAATAGATGATTTTGAAAACATGGTAAAATATGAACATTAATATAATAACAAAAGAATAAGAGCTAACATTTTTAAACTGATGCATATAAACCAACTACAATTTTGGGTGCTTTACATGCATGGTCTCATTTAAATGTCAAAATAATGCAATTAGTGGATACTTTTATTATCTCAGTCATCGGTGCGGGAACTAAGGCACAGCAAGGTTAATTAATTATGTAGAATAGAGTTTAACCAATACTCATTTTTGATTGATTGATTAACTACCAAACAGAGATTTATTTAAGTATATACTTATCTACTTATATTTCATATTAAATACACATTTATTATTTATATTCTATATATTTATATATTATGTATTAATATATACTTACACATTATGTTACATATTTTATATATTTAACTAAGTCTCTAGTTGGTAAATAGTTGATCCAATCAATCAAAAATAAGTTTTGGGTTTTTTTTTTCCTTAAGATTGGCACCTAAGCTAACATCTATTGGAAATCTTTTCTTCTTCTTCTCCTTCTTCTCCTTC